>NC_143040.1:21767500-22015000 GCF_057628025.1 Oncorhynchus mykiss
CCACAGGGATTGATTTCTGCTGTGTAGGAACCCCACTCACAAAGCGGCTCATCATGATGGATGGAGTGATTGGGACTTGAAATTCACTTAAATGGATTCAGGAAATGGACAAGTGCTACGGGTCAAAAATATGGTTAAGATTATGCGGTAATACTACGCGAAAGAAGTTTATATGAATTTTAATATCTATATACGCAGCTAGATATGGATGTTTTACTCAAGGACAATCTGAAGATTACCCCGTAAAATGTTCCAATTATTATGCTCCTTATATGCACATATTCAGCTGGCACTTGATATGCTCATACATGTCCTCCCTTATTAGAAGTGACTTTTGCATATCTAAATATATGTTAATAACCCTCCATTAACAGCCTTCAGAACCAATAACTACTGGTCTACTAGCCTGAATGAGTCCATTCCACAAGGCCATAGAGACAGTCCAGGCAGGAAGAGAGCCTAGAGTATTAGGTCAGCAGTGTGTGTGTGTGTGTGTGTGTGTGTGTGTGTGTGTGTGTGTGTGTGTGTGTGTGTGTGTGCGTGTGTGTGTGTGCGTGTATGCGTGTGTGTGTGTGTGTGTGTGTATGTGTGTGTGTGTGTGTGTGTGTATAAGCGAGAGCCTACATTCGTGCATCTGTGTGGTCACAAGAGGACATACCACCCACACTGGCATGACAAGGCATTATTATCCTACCCAGGTAAACCCATGCCCACGCTCTCTCAACCACAAATCTGATGAGATTATTTTACCAGTGACCTCATTATTTATTGGAACTATAAAAAGCTCCCTCCCTTGAAAAATTCAATCTGAACATCTTACGTAACAGGCTTTTGCCATTTTATTCCACATATCCACGACGGATACTGCAGTCACAGGGCTGTAATGGGTGGATAGCATACTAAATACTGCAGTACTACTACAGTAATGCTATAGTGCTGTACTCACAGCTCTCTAGCTGCATGATACACGTCTGCACGTCCATGGGGAAGTTCTTCAGGTCCATCGGACAGGAGAGGGTTAATGTCAATCTGGAAAACAGATAGACAATAGAAAATAAAAACATGTGAGTATACATCACAACTAGGTATCGTTTGACTTGAAAGGGGCTATACATTAGGAATTCATACCTACTTTGTACATTCATCACCACTATCACGTGCCTTATGAATGTGTTAAGTATGGGTTATGAATGTGTTTTGAATTCCTTTATGTAGCTACCCATTACATTAGGTGGTAGCGGATTTTCTGCAAAGGCCAGACAAAATTGATTCACTGTTTAATGGATTTTCCCCCCAGAAAAGTGAGGTGAGCGAGCAATTAAAAAAATAAATAATAATCATTAGTAGGATAAGGAATAACAGTACTTTACCACATTGTCCTAGGCCATATGGACACGAAGAATATGCAAAATATTCAATTTCAGACTGATTATCAGATTATCATTATTAATACGCAAATTAACATTAATGATCATTATTCACATAGGATGTATAATAGAATGCAATATTCTATCATATTCAAAAATGATTGAAAAAAAAGGTTATATATGAATGTATTATCCGTGCATTAATCTGCTTAATTGTATAGCCTAACAAATTCAAGAATGATTAACAGTAAATAATTGTAATCAAATCAAAATGTTGATGCATAATAATGAGTTCTTTACCTGAGTGCATCTCTATAGTTGAGGCGTTAACAAAATATCCATACAAATATGACTAGGCCTCTCATAGACTAGTAGGCCTTGTAGAAAGAGGATCAATCAAGTTAGGTCTACCAAATGAATGTAGCAGTGGAAGGAAATTACATAAATCCAGCCATACAGTATAAACTTTCATCATCATCAAAAAATAGATGTTGTTTATAGCGTGCACAATTAGAAGCATCAATCTACATAGATCAAACGTGACTAAATTCGAGCCCAGTAACTTCTCACGGCATCCTCCTTCGACTGTCTCATCTGGCTGCCACGAATACCCCCCACCTGCTGATCTGCACGAAGTGTGTGCGTGTCACCGGCGATGCACTTTGCTCGACGTGCTAGCTGTTCTCGACGGCGCATGGTCACTTCAAACTCATTCCGTCTTGGTGTTATCGGTTGGCCAACTACTACTGGTAGTACCGGTAAAATGTAAGATATGAATCGCAAATCACCATACAGCTGACACACTTCGATTTCATCAATCATTTTGACTTCAATTTGCTTGTCCAAAATACTATCAGCTTGCACTGCGTCTTTGCTGATGAATGCCCTGATCTCTGATGCAATAAACCATGAATTTAACCGACTGTTTGTTTATAATGAGGGACGTCCCACGTTTAACCTGGACACATAAATAGTAGGAATTTGCGCTGGCTTCAGCCATGACAGCATGCGAGAGAAATGAAACATCTGCACGTCGCCTGCAGGTGCCAGCCTGTGTGTTTCACTGTCCAATCCGAGGCTCGAACATGTCCTGAGCGCGTGATCTGAGGTGGTTTGGTCTCTTGGGAAAGCATCAAGGGAGTGCGGACCGTGAGTGCATTATAAACAGAGAGCAGCATATATTGGCCAGAAAATAACACATCTGATTAGTAGTATTTTTTTTTTATTGGGGTGTGGAGAAAAGTGAGGCAGGGGCATCCATTAAACAGTAATTCAACTTTGTCTTACACTCTTAGGAAAAAAGGTGATATCTAAAAGGGTTCTTCGGCTGTCCCCATAGAAGAACCCCTTTTGGTTACAGGTAGAACCATTCTGGTTCCAAGTAGAACCCTTTCAAGTTACATGTAGAACCCTTTACACAGAGGGTTCAACATGGAACCCATAATAGTTCTAACTGGAACCAAAAAGGCTTTCCTATGGGGAAAAGTTATGGGGAAAAGTTCTTCAGCAGAAGAACTGCTTTGGAGCCCACCAAAGAGTGTACATTCACATGTGTCATGCCTGGACAAATCCTGTCAAGTGTCAAGTGAACTTGGCTCAGTGTTGAACCAGTAGTGCTGTAAATCGCTGGTGAGGAGAGAGAGAAAGAGATAGAGAAAGCGAGAGAGAGGAAAAAGAAAGTGTGAAAGAAGAGAGAGGAGAGAAAGAGAGAAGCTGAGAGATGAGAAGGATGGAGAGAGAGAGAGAGACATCCAGTTGGAGGAGAGGGAATGAAAGAATGAGAAAAAGAATAGAGACAAAACGAAGAAGGCTGACGGTTTTAATTACGTCCTCCACCCCGGAGGCGCCAGGCTGCGGACCGACTCCATGGCCGATGGGATCCCTCCGCTCCGTCGTGTCATATCCTCTCAGCCTTCCATCACAGCTTTTCTACGGCCCCGCCACTACACAACTCCATAACTCAACCCGACTTGATGCCGTCGACTCAAGGCTTTCAACAATTCACCGCTCCGCCTTGAGATTTACACAACATTGTGACACCCCCCGTTTTGGCTTTATGTTTAATGACAGAAGATGAGAAGTGTCCCAGCTTGACTGACGGTGTGGCAGAGCATTTCTGTCAGTACACTCTTTGAAAAAAGGGTTCCAAAAAGAGTTCTTCAGCTGTCCTCATAGGAGAACCCTTTTTAATTCCAGGTACCAGGTAGCATTCTTTTGGGTTCCAACCCAATAGGGTTCTACCTGGAACCCCCAGAAACAGTTCAAAGGGTTCTCCTATGCGACAGCTGACGAACCCTTTTAGATTCTAGATAGCACCTTTTTTTCTAAAGAGTGTCGTGTATTGAATGTTTCGAGTTTGGATAAGACTCGGTGTGAGTTATTGTCCATTCAACAGGCCTATAGTCTGATTATGTGATTGATGTATCATTGTAAGATGGTCATTTGATGATGCTTAGACCCACACCTCTTGAGGGTTTTTCACACTACTGAGCCGAACTGAGCTGAGCCAAACCAAGCTGTACTGAGCTAGCCTGGTAATGAATCCACCATAGTTGATGGAATTATCTGAGCCCATTTTGGTTAAGTTAGGTATTATAATGTGAAATGGGTGTTAGTGGGACCCATACTGTACACACTCACCGTATAGAATAGAGGACGTTGCCATTCTTGAATATTCTTAACAGCTTGTTGTCTGTGGTGACTTCGTGGAAATGGGCCCCTTTCTCGTTGGCGAAGAACAAGTCAGGTTTCCAGATAGAGTCCAACATAGAGGGGTCCAGGTCCAGAGAACCGTCAGGGTACTCTGTGTACGCTAACCTGGGGTCGTTCCACTTTTGACGGAGGAAGATGTTCACTCTGTAGTCCTAGTGGATGGAGGGAGGGAGAGGGGAGAGGGAGGGAGGGAGAGGGAGCGAGAGAGAGGGGAGAGAAAGGGAGAGGGGAGAGGGAGCGAGTGAGAGGGGAGAGGGAGCGAGAGGAGTAGAGAATTAGTGACAGGTTGTTATTTGCAGTTGACTGCAGGGTCTTAACATGGTACACTGAGCTACAGTACTGTGTCCTGCCCCTCTGCATTCATCACATTCCCCCAGAGGTCTGAGTTTAGGGTCCTCGTGGTCCCAGGTGATGCTCATCGAGCATCAGACACCACTGAACCAGGCAGAGGGGCACCTACAGGGGTGTGAAGTCCACATATGGTGGGGACCAGGGGCGCGGATGCGTCGGATGCCTCTGGTTCTTCCGGGATCAACTCCCCTATTCTTTCAGTTCCTTTCCCTGTTCTCTGTGCTGCCATCACGGTCACTTAGTCACACGCCACCGTGGCTTTCTAATGAAGCTGATGCTTTATAGGGATTTGGGAGTTGAATTAAGGGAGTTGAATTAATCTATAGTACTGCACACATTTTTTATGTTCCATAGGGGGGAAAGCCCTGTCAAAATTGACATGCCCTAAAGGCACTTCAGGTATAATTTTTTTAATGAATGCTCCAACAATAAACATCTGTTTCAGCCTTTGTTAACTTCCAACTAGGTGATATATATTTTAAATCATACTTCATTTTAGGGGATACATCAGTCTAAATTTCCTTTTTCCTTACCAGTGTTGCTGAGCAAATACCAAGCTGTAATTACATATCTTGTCTACCTCAGCCGGGTGAAAAACGCAAGACATTTTTTATTTGCTTTTATTAGATTTTTCATGAACATGTAGAGTAGATGTTACATAAAGTGCAGTGGAGAGAAAAGGACCGGCATATCCCATCTGAAGGCATCTGCTGTTCGGAGACAACGTCAGCTCTCCTGCTATCAAACATATGGTGCACTATTACCATTAGCACTCATCACTTTAACGGGAATGACAATATCTATTCACTTGAGCTCGTTCAGAGCTGAAAAGGCAGACAGACCACTGAGAAGAACAGCTGGGAAAATTGGGATAGGTTTGATTAGGCATGACGGTGTTTGTTTTGCTCATGGTCCAGGGGCCTGTGTAGTTGTTCGTTTTCATAACGGTTAGCGTTAGGACTCGGCTAGGGAGAGCCGATCCCAAATCAGTTGCTAACGGTAGTTCCACAATGTGTATTCGTACAGCAGCTGATCATGAATAATGACACTGAGCCTGCTCTCTCCCACTCTCTGACCCAGACTGAACAGGGAACCACACCTCACAATTGGGAGTTCACTTTTCATTGAACTTAAACTGGTGCTCCCGAAAAGCTGTGGGATTATGTTGCTTACTCAAACATCTTTTTTTCTCTAATCTGTGATGGCAGACCGGGCCTCCAACCCATCTGGGAAATATCTAGCACGGGTGATCGTCCCACATTTTTCTGCAATACTCAGTCCATCACTAGTCCTTCTTATAGAAACACACTAACATACTGTAGTCTATACAGGCACCTTGAGGTCCTATGGTAAACATACTGTAGTCTATGTGGGCACCTTGAGGTCCTATGGTAAACATACTGTAGTCTATATGGGCCCCTTGAGGTCCTATGGTACACATACTGTAGTCTATATGGGCACCTTGAGGTCCTATGGTAAACATACTGTAGTCTATATGGGCCCCTTGAGGTCCTATGGTAAACATACTGTAGTCTATATGGGCACCTTGAGGTCCTATGGTAAACATACTGTAGTCTATATGGGCACCTTGAGGTCCTATGATAAACATACTGTAGTCTATATGGGCCCCTTGAGGTCCTGTTGTCTGACATGACACTGACACAGTCTCCACTTTTGTTTAAAATGTTCTTCCAGAAATCTACCACGTGACTCTAGTCTACCACGTGACTCTAGTCTACCACGTGACTCTTGTCTACCACGTGACACTAGTCTACCACGTGACTCTAGTCTACCACGTGACACTAGTCTACCACGTGACTCTAGTCTACCACGTGACTCTAGTCTACCACGTGACACTAGTCTACCACGTGACTCTAGTCTACCACGTGACTCTAGTCTACCACGTGAAACTAGTCTACCACGTAACTCTAGTCTACCACGTGACTCTAGTCTATCACGTGACTCTAGTCTACCACGTGACACTAGTCTACCACGTGACTCTAGTCTACCACGTGACTCTAGTCTACCACGTGACACTAGTCTACCACGTGACTCTAGTCTACCACGTGAAACTAGTCTACCACGTAACTCTAGTCTACCACGTGACTCTAGTCTATCACGTGACACTAGTCTACCACGTGACTCTAGTCTACCACGTGACTCTAGTCTACCACGTGACTCTATTCTACCACGTGACTCTAGTCTACCACGTGACTCTAGTCTACCACATGACACTAGTCTACCACGTGACTCTAGTCTACCACGTGACTCTATTCTACCACGTGACACTAGTCTACCACGTGACTCTAGTCTACCACGTGACACTAGTCTACCACGTGACACTAGTCTACACGTAACTCTAGTCTACCACGTGACTCTAGTCTATCACGTGACTCTAGTCTATCACGTGACTCTAGTCTACCACGTGACTCTAGTCTACCACGTGACACTAGTCTACCATGTGACTCTAGTCTACCACGTGACTCTATTCTACCACGTGACTCAAGTCTACCACGTGACTCTAGTCTACCACGTGACTCTAGTCTATCACGTGACTCTGTGACTCTAGTCTACCACGTGACTCTAGTCTACCACGTGACTCTAGTCTGCCACGTGACTCTAGTCTACCTTGTGACTCTGTGACTCTAGTCTACCACGTGACTCTAGTCTACCATGTGACTCTAGTCTACCACGTGACTCTAGTCTAGCCCGTGACTCTAGGCTACCACGTGACTCTAGTCTACCACGTGACTCTAGTCTGCCACGTGACTCTAGTCTACCACGTGACTCTAGTCTACCACGTGACTCTAGTCTACCACGTGACACTAGTCTACCACGTGACACTAGTCTACACGTAACTCTAGTCTACCACGTGACTCTAGTCTATCACGTGACTCTAGTCTATCACGTGACTCTAGTCTACCACGTGACTCTAGTCTACCACGTGACACTAGTCTACCATGTGACTCTAGTCTACCACGTGACTCTATTCTACCACGTGACTCAAGTCTACCACGTGACTCTAGTCTACCACGTGACTCTAGTCTATCACGTGACTCTGTGACTCTAGTCTACCACGTGACTCTAGTCTGCCACGTGACTCTAGTCTACCTTGTGACTCTGTGACTCTAGTCTACCACGTGACTCTAGTCTACCATGTGACTCTAGTCTACCACGTGACTCTAGTCTAGCCCGTGACTCTAGGCTACCACGTGACTCTAGTCTACCACGTGACTCTAGTCTGCCACGTGACTCTAGTCTACCACGTGACTCTAGTCTACCACGTGACTCTAGTCTGCCACGTGACTCTGTGACTATAGTCTACTATGTGAATTTAGTCTACCACATGACTCTGACTCTAGTCTACTACGTGAATTTAGTCTACCACGTGACTCTAGTCTACCACGTGACTCTGTGACTCTAGTCTACCACGTGACTCTGTGACTCTAGTCTACCACGTGAATTTAGTCTACCACGCGACTCTAGTCTACCATATGACTCTGTGACTCTAGTCTACCACGTGACTCTGTGACTCTCGTCTACCACGTGACTCTAGTTTACCATGTGACCATGTCACTCTAGTCTTCCACGTGACTCTAGTCTACCACGTGACTCTAGTCTACCACGTGACTCTAGTTTACCATGTGACCATGTCACTCTAGTCTACCACGTGACTCTGTGAATCTAGTCTACCACGTGACTCTAGTTTACCATGTGACCATGACTCTAGTATACCACGTGACTCTAGTCTACCACGTGACTCTGTGACTCTAGTCTACCACGTGACTCTGTGACTCTAGTCTACCACGTGACTCTGTGACTCTAGTCTACCAGGTGACTCTGTGAATCTAGGAAAATTGGGATAGGTTTGATTAGGCATGACGGTGTTTGTTTTGCTCATGGTCCAGGGGCCTGTGTAGTTGTTCGTTTTCATAACGGTTAGCGTTAGGACTCGGCTAGGGAGAGCCGATCCCAAATCAGTTGCTAACGGTAGTTCCACAATGTGTATTCGTACAGCAGCTGATCATGAATAATGACACTGAGCCTGCTCTCTCCCACTCTCTGACCCAGACTGAACAGGGAACCACACCTCACAATTGGGAGTTCACTTTTCATTGAACTTAAACTGGTGCTCCCGAAAAGCTGTGGGATTATGTTGCTTACTCAAACATCTTTTTTTCTCTAATCTGTGATGGCAGACCGGGCCTCCAACCCATCTGGGAAATATCTAGCACGGGTGATCGTCCCACATTTTTCTGCAATACTCAGTCCATCACTAGTCCTTCTTATAGAAACACACTAACATACTGTAGTCTATACAGGCACCTTGAGGTCCTATGGTAAACATACTGTAGTCTATGTGGGCACCTTGAGGTCCTATGGTAAACATACTGTAGTCTATATGGGCCCCTTGAGGTCCTATGGTACACATACTGTAGTCTATATGGGCACCTTGAGGTCCTATGGTAAACATACTGTAGTCTATATGGGCCCCTTGAGGTCCTATGGTAAACATACTGTAGTCTATATGGGCACCTTGAGGTCCTATGGTAAACATACTGTAGTCTATATGGGCACCTTGAGGTCCTATGATAAACATACTGTAGTCTATATGGGCCCCTTGAGGTCCTGTTGTCTGACATGACACTGACACAGTCTCCACTTTTGTTTAAAATGTTCTTCCAGAAATCTACCACGTGACTCTAGTCTACCACGTGACTCTAGTCTACCACGTGACTCTTGTCTACCACGTGACACTAGTCTACCACGTGACTCTAGTCTACCACGTGACACTAGTCTACCACGTGACTCTAGTCTACCACGTGACTCTAGTCTACCACGTGACACTAGTCTACCACGTGACTCTAGTCTACCACGTGACTCTAGTCTACCACGTGAAACTAGTCTACCACGTAACTCTAGTCTACCACGTGACTCTAGTCTATCACGTGACTCTAGTCTACCACGTGACACTAGTCTACCACGTGAAACTAGTCTACCACGTAACTCTAGTCTACCACGTGACTCTAGTCTATCACGTGACACTAGTCTACCACGTGACTCTAGTCTACCACGTGACTCTAGTCTACCTTGTGACTCTGTGACTCTAGTCTACCACGTGACTCTAGTCTACCATGTGACTCTAGTCTACCACGTGACTCTAGTCTAGCCCGTGACTCTAGGCTACCACGTGACTCTAGTCTACCACGTGACTCTAGTCTGCCACGTGACTCTAGTCTACCACGTGACTCTAGTCTACCACGTGACTCTAGTCTGCCACGTGACTCTGTGACTATAGTCTACTATGTGAATTTAGTCTACCACATGACTCTGACTCTAGTCTACTACGTGAATTTAGTCTACCACGTGACTCTAGTCTACCACGTGACTCTGTGACTCTAGTCTACCACGTGACTCTGTGACTCTAGTCTACCACGTGAATTTAGTCTACCACGCGACTCTAGTCTACCATATGACTCTGTGACTCTAGTCTACCACGTGACTCTGTGACTCTCGTCTACCACGTGACTCTAGTTTACCATGTGACCATGTCACTCTAGTCTTCCACGTGACTCTAGTCTACCACGTGACTCTAGTCTACCACGTGACTCTAGTTTACCATGTGACCATGTCACTCTAGTCTACCACGTGACTCTGTGAATCTAGTCTACCACGTGACTCTAGTTTACCATGTGACCATGACTCTAGTATACCACGTGACTCTGTGACTCTAGTCTACCACGTGACTCTGTGACTCTAGTCTACCACGTGACTCTGTGACTCTAGTCTACCACGTGACTCTGTGAATCTAGTCTACCACGTGACTCTGTGAATCTAGTCTACCACGTGACTCTATGACTCTAGTCTACCACGTGACTCTAGTTTATCATGTGACCATGACTCTAGTATACCACGTGACTCTAGTCTACCACGTGACTCTGTGACTCTAGTCTACCACGTGACTGTGACTCTAGTCTACCATGTGACTCTGTGACTCTAGTCTACCACGTGACTCTGTGACTCTAGTCTACCACGTGACTCTGTGACTCTAGTCTACCACGTGACTCTGTGAATCTAGTCTACCACGGGACTCCATGAATCTAGTATACCATGTGACTCTAGTTTACCATGTGACCGTGACTCTAGTATACCACGTGACTCTAGTCTACCACGTGACTCTGTGAATCTTGTCTACCACGTGACTCTAGTTTACCATGTGACCATGACTCTAGTATACCACGTGACTCTGTGACTCTAGTCTACCACGTGACTCTGTGACTCTAGTCTACCACGTGACTCTGTGACTCTAGTCTACCACGTGACTCTGTGAATCTAGTCTACCACGTGACTCTGTGAATCTAGTCTACCACGTGACTCTATGACTCTAGTCTACCACGTGACTCTAGTTTATCATGTGACCATGACTCTAGTATACCACGTGACTCTAGTCTACCACGTGACTCTGTGACTCTAGTCTACCACGTGACTGTGACTCTAGTCTACCATGTGACTCTGTGACTCTAGTCTACCACGTGACTCTGTGACTCTAGTCTACCACGTGACTCTGTGACTCTAGTCTACCACGTGACTCTGTGAATCTAGTCTACCACGGGACTCCATGAATCTAGTATACCATGTGACTCTAGTTTACCATGTGACCGTGACTCTAGTATACCATGTGACTCTAGTTTACCATGTGACCATGTCACTCTAGTCCACCAGGTGACTCTGTGAATCTAGTCTACCACGTGACTCTATGACTCTAGTCTACCACGTGACTCTAGTTTACCATGTGACCATGACTCTAGTATACCAGGTGACCATGTACCATACCACTGTCGCCGCTTTAATAAACAAGGGCAAAACTAGAAGGAAAAAACAGTCAAGTCAAGAATGTTGCTCACATAATCCACAGCCCTAAATGTTACTCACAGGACAGGCGGATCTCAGAGGACACACACACTTAGATCTCAACATGGTACCCAATACACCCTCAACCACAACTCCCTACATACCACTGCTATCGTTCTGAGCGCCTTCCCATGTATGTGTCCCAGTGAGGACCACGGCTCATGGCTGTGGTCACAGCAGCACATACGGGTTTAGTGGAGCACGGGTAATCTGTGGTATAAGCAGGAACGAACCACCGGACACAGTGGAACCACCAGACACAGTGGAACTCTCTCCTGGGAAGCCTCCTATGTCACTGCATCACTGACCTTGATGACTGACTGGAAGGCACAGCACTCACAGATTGAACTGCTGACCTGAACTAACAACACTTAACTTAAGGAAAGAAGTCAAAGAGCAAATCAATTCTAACTAGGGCCAAGAGTTTTTCCAGGTCAGGTCACACAGTCAGGGAAAACGTGTGCCCTATCATAACAAACAAGCCAACCATACTTTCATGGTTGTAAGCTAGGGCACATGTTGCTAGAAATGGTCGATTCCAGAACTCAATTGATGATGCAAACCTCAACTTATGTAGCATGATTTCATATATACTGAGTGTACAAAACATTAGGAATGGCTTCCTATAATTGAGTTTCACTCCCTTTTCCCCTCAGAACAGCCTCAATACATCGGGGCATTGACTCTACAAGGTATCGAAAGCGTTCCACAGGGATGCTGGCCCATGTTGACTCCAATGCTTCCCACAAATGTGTCAAGTTGGCTGAATGACTTTTGGGTGGTGGCCCATTCCTCACACACATGTAAACTGTTGAGCGTGAAAAACCCAGCAGCTCGACACACTCAAACCGGTGCGCCTGGCACCTACTACCATACCACGTTCAAAGGCACTTAAATATTTTGTCTTGCCCATTCACCCTCTGAATGGCACAGATACACAATCCATGTCTCAAGGCAAAAGAAAATCCTTCTTTAACCTGTCTCCTCCCCTTCATCTTCGCTGATTGGTGGATTTAACAAGTGACATCAATGAGGGATAATAGCTTTTACCTGGATTCACCTGGTCAGTCTACGTGATGGAAACAGTAGGTGTTCTTGATGTTTGTACACTCATTGAGTGTTGTGTCCACGTGGTTGCTGCATGGTGAATGTTCTTAATAACCTCTAAAAGGTTGGAGGGGGCTCTACTTTGTCATTGACCACTATAGTCCATAGAAATACATTGAGTAACACATTCAGAAACGTCAAAACAGAAAGTAAAAAAATACATAATAAGGAATAAGGTTTCGGAGTGTTTGTCCTACAGTATATATAGAAGATAAGACAGCTCAGGAAATATTTATGTTTTTTGGGGAGAGTCTGGGGAGAGGCTCAGTGAGGAAGAGTAAACGTAGATTTTATTCCATAATTGACCAACAGAAATGCTTACAAATAACAAAGGCCATCTTAAACTGAGCCTTTCAGCCCCAACATGTCTGCTGCTGTCTCCCCCCCCCCTCCAAATGGGAGCAGCAGCAGCAGCCTAATCAACTGTTGGGGCTGACTGTCCAGCCAATCACACACTTGATTGACTCATTACCCTCAGCTGGGCTCCATTAGCCTCCCAACAGGAAAGGCGCCGGAACAGCGCGGCAAGAGGGCTTGTCTCCTCCAGTGACACATGGACACATATTTAACCCCTTTTTTGTTGTTGTCACAAAACAGACTTCCATTTTCAATTGGAATTTCAATATTTCAAAACCGGTACCAGCTTACTTGCAGACGAGTCCCAAATATCATCTTTCCATAGAGCGATCATATTGGTTTGTAGCCCAAACGGTTTGGATGCTGCAGATGTTTTCGTGAGAAGACCGAGATTCGAGATGCCTCATGGTCTGACAAACACCGCTGTCACTCAGATGCGGAAGGCCGACATAAGAGGATGCGGAGGATTGAGACGCAGTCCACGCTAAAAACGGATTTCTCTAGCTTGAACTGACGGCTTTTGATGGGGATTTATTTTTTAAATGATGTTACCTAGATTAATGCAGTGGTCCAACATGAACACAGCCACCATCTTTAATGGGGTCACTATAGCTTGGTACTATAGGACTGACCACTGAGGTTTATTCTCAGATCTGATCTGTCAAACCAACCCTTGTTGGTTGAGATGAGAGGGGAGAGGATGGACACACACACACACGCACACGAACACACACGCCATAGTAAACAAGAAGTGGCAGTGTGTAGCCTCCCCCTTTGTACTCTATGACACAATGTTTCCATCCATCACTGACAGCAGTTCAATCCCCATGTCAAAGCAGCACTGTGCTATCAGAAGTCATGTCACAGTCAAAAAGGCATGTCGTCTGGTCTGCTGCTTGCTGCGACGGAATCAGAGCCACACAGGGTCAGAGTCCTTTTCAAATCTAATCTAATCAAATCAGACCCAGAAAGGAATACATCAAATCTTTGTATGTCTCCCTTGTAAGTCTCTAACAGAATTCTCCAATCCACTCTCTCCCTGTAGCTCAAACAGACTTAACCCACCCACTCTCGGTCTGTCTCTGAATGAAACCTTTTCCCTGTGCTGGGCCATGAGCAACACCTTGCGGGTCAGGCCTTAGTGCTCTTCAGTAATGTGCCTCTGTATATTTCTCTCCCCCTCACCCCCCACCCCCCCTGGAAAATGTTACATCATCTCCCTGTGTGTGTGGAGGAGGACAGATGGTGATGGTGGGAGTAGGGCTGCTGCTGCCCCTGAGCTTCTCTAAACCAGCGGTGACATACGGAGGAGAATGATCCTCCTCTCCTGTCTTTTGCTCTCTCTATTTTTTTCCCCCTTTCTCTCCAGCATGGACCCCCTGTCCTTCAGTGCACATCCCCTCTTCCCCCCTCCAGCCACACTGGACGGTGAAATCCCTCCATTTTCTCACTCTTTCCATCTCTTGCAGTTCCACGCCATCCCTCTTCAAATATACTGGAGGCCTCCACATCGTCCTCTTTCACCCCCAGACTTATCACATCACTCCATCAATCCCAAATGATGCCTAATGCTAAGAAATGGAAGGATTTGTGTTCACTTCTGTTTTCTCACTTATCTTCAGTTGACTTCATCATCATTTGGCACCTTTGTACATCCCACGAAGGGGTACTCATACAAACCCCACATTATAAAAACGAAATCCCTCATATGCATGTCACTTTTCATTACAGAACAAAACAGAGTCAAAGCCAGTGAGCCAATTCTAATCCTTTATGGGTCGTAGTAAAAACATTTTCATCGACATCGACTCATAAGAAACTACCCAAAGTCCAATAACCACTTCAAGCCAATATGTCTTTTAAATCATCTTTACGTCTAGCTTCACTGACCACATTCCATTTGGGTGTATTGATTATTTAATCTAGAGGGAAAGATAGAGAGAGATCTCTACATCTACAACCACCACTGGGTCTGTGGTTCCTAAGGTAGTTCTGTAATTACTGAATGATTTGTGAGGTGCCTGCTGGTTGGGTATCTATAGAGCAGGAAGCCTAGCAGTGGTATGTGTGTGTCCTGCTTGTCTCATCACTGGTAATGACTTGAAAGCCTGTGTGCCAGCTCCCTAAGCCAATGACTTATTCAGACCGGGACGGGGAGGCAGGCGACAGGGCTGTGTGTGTGTGTGTGTGTGTGTGTGTGTGTGTGTGTGTGTGTGTGTGTGTGTGTGTGTGTGTGTGTGTGTGTGTGTGTGTGTGTGTGTGTGTGTGTGTGTGTGTGTGTGTGTGTGTGTGTGTGTGTGTGTGGGTGAGAGTGAGTGAGTGACAAGTGGACGCGTCACTGCAAAGTTAACACTGGCGGACTGACGCAGATGTCCCCTCTTCACATCCGCTGTGTGTGGTGTGTGTGTTTGCGCGCATGCGTGTGATGTGTAGGTGAGAGTGTGTGCATGCGTGCCTATGCCAATGTGTCCGTGCCTTTCAGTAGTCATTAAAAGCCTTGCTCCAGGGGATCCATTGTCTAGTCCTTTAACTCCATTCCCCATCCAAACCCATCAACTTCATCTCTGATCCAGGTCACAGACACAGGTTAAAATAACACCTTCCTCTTTAAGGAACAACCTTTCCATCAGGCACGATCATGATCTCATTCAAATAGTAAACACCCTCTTATAAAATGATATCTTATTCAGGGGGATGTTTATTGTTTCAGTAAAGTACCCTCACTAATAGCTTAATGGTGCTTGTTTAATTCATCCCTTCAGTGGGAGAGGAAGGGAAATGGATTCTTACGTAAGAGATTCTCCCCAGAAGAGAGTGGAGAAGAGAAGCTGAGAGATGCTTGGCCCGGGAAACACGCTGAGTTATAATGTATCCTCGTCCACATTATCGGTGTGTGTGCATGTGCCCGGATGCGTGTGAGTGTGTGTGTGTGTGTGTGTGTTTGTTTGTGTGTGACACAAAGTGAGAGGTGTGTGTACTCCGTCCTGTAGCCTGCTCACTGACACTACCCTGGGAGACACATGAAGGCCCTAATCCTGGGCCTGGGTTGGTAACACGCTGCCGTGCTAAACACACACTACCCCATGTTACACACACACAGTACCCCATGTTACACACACACTACCCCATGTTACACACACACACACTACCCCATGTTACACACACACACACACTACCCCATGTTACACACACACTACCCCATGTTACACACACACACTACCCCATGTTACAAACGCACAGTACCCCATGTTACAAACGCACAGTACCCCATGTTACATACACACACTACCCCATGTTACATAGACACACTACGCCATGTTATATACTACCCCATGTTACACACACACACTACCCCATGTTACACACACACACTACCCCATGTTGCACACACACACTACCCCATGTTACATACTACCCCATGTTACACACACACACTACCCCATGTTACATATACATACTACCCCATGTTACATACACACACTACCCCATGTTACACACACACACACTACCCCATGTTACACACACACACAGTACCCCATGTTACACACCCTGTCACGCTGTTTGTCATTGTTTGGCAATGCTACCCTTTGGATTTCCTTGACTTTCAAATATATGTGTTTGACATTGACTGGAATGGAGGCAGTAAATGTATTTATATGAATATATGAATATATACGTACCATTGTAGTCTCAGCTATGGAGCCAAAGCTGTTGATGAATATGTTGCATGATACGTTCACAGGAGGACCTAGACAGAGGAAAAAAGCATTAGGAAATATGATATAACTTCAAAGTAGTTTAAGACAGGTAGGCATAGAAACACATATACAGGGATTATTCAATGTATTTGAGAAACATGGCTCTTCACTTAAACCCCTCCATTAATATTTTAAACTGTGGTTCCATCAATCCATGCCACAATGGCCTTATACATGATGTAATAGAATAGATCCTGCACAGCCTTGTAGCCCTGGAGGCATTCATATATCTTAATCTACTTCCCATTCTTGATAAATGATCTGTTTTTTTCCCCTCAAAACAAAATACATGCCAACCTACAGATGTGGGATCTTAATTTGATCAGCTGTTGCAGGAAAACTTTCCCACAATGCAGGAAATGTGAAACTTGTAGTTCTTCAAATGTGTTTCGCCCCTGTCAAGAAGTTTCCTTCCGTTTGAAAGTTTGTTTCTTAAGTCCTTTATTGTTGTAATTCATTCTTTACAGTCAGGTAAGGACAAATTCTCAAGTCCTTTAACTGTTGCATGACCGTACGTGACCAGCATAGAAACTGTAACCATGCTTTCTACACTACAATAGAAACAGCAATACACTTGGAGCAGCATGTACAGTGATGTCAGTAAGTGGTTAGTGCATGTCAAATCATACATGGCAGGTATGTTTTTTCCTAGGAGTCTAGCTGTCAAGCAGAGCCGGGCAATCCGTATTCCCGTGGCTTTCTGCGTTCTGTGACTCTGTCATCGACAATGATGACAAAGGGAGAGATAAGGGAGAGTGTGGGTTTTTCACTTTGCTGTGTGTGTGTGTGTGTGTGTGTGTGTGTGTGTGTGTGTGTGTGTGTGTGTGTGTGTGTTTCTCTCTACCGGTCCAACTGAACGCTCCACTGACCACTCCATCCCATTTCCCCTTCCTGCTCAAATGTGTGGATGGATGTGGCCACATGTGACAAGCACAGCTGATAGATCACATACCCTGTGGATGGTCCTATTTTCAGCTGAATCCCACTTTGATTGGCTAACCCTTCTGCAAACCCTTCTCTAGACCATGGCCTTATTACAAAATCCAAACATGAACAATTTCTTTACTCATTGTATTGAACATGGCCTACATGATGTCAATCAGGACAGCTCAGAACAGAGTGTGATGGCAAGCTTTCGTGGACGGCCTTCTACTCCTACTTCTTTTTGGGTAGTCACGGCAACTCCAATCTGACTCGTATCCCTGTGTTTGCCAATATAAAAAGTGACAAACAGAAACCGAACGTGTCTTTTACTTCCAGACAGACCATTCTGCTAACTCCCATTCCAATGCCAGGCCTCTGCCATGAGGGACAGGGCCAGGGCTGGAGGCAGTCGGTCCCTGGGCCTGGCCAGCAGTATGGTAAACACTAGAACCGATGGGACCTCTTGGCTAAACGGGAGAGTAAACACCGTCTGTTCTGACTCCATTTTAGTAACTGTTCACTGCGGCCTCAGTCAGCAGCTAACGGCCACCTGACGTTGTGATGTTGGATGTTACTTGTAAGACGGTACATAACGAAAGGATTTTGGGGGTGATATGGGAAATTTATTCTGGAAAGTACTGTGGATATTCATGAAAATACGTCCCTTCAGTCGATGAACCGAGGATGAACTGACTTGCTCATTGGGTAAAGAGGAAAGTTACATTTAATGTTTGGCCTGAATTGAACCTGTAACTGCCAGTCCTACCTTTGGCCAGAAACAAACTGTTGGCCCATACTGTACCTTTAAAGTTGGGTCTAATTCTGGCATCGTAGCCAGAGGTTCTCCCCATGAGTTTGTCCAAGAAGTCGGAGGGTGACGGAGGATGCACTGCTCTCCCCCGAGGACTCTCTGGCTCTTTAGACGCCACCAGACTAAAAGGAGAGCGAGAGAGAGAGAGAGAGAGAGAGAGAGAGAGAGAGAGAATACAGACTTCAGTGAAATGTGCAGCAAAGGTAACCCAGGCCATTAATGTACACACTAACACTAATGTCCTCTGACATCATAATGCATATTCAGGACTTCTCTTTTGTGGCCAAAGTAGCTGAGGCCGAAGAAATGTATTTAGATTCACAGAGAGAGAAGGAGAGGGGTAGAGAGATGGAGGGAGGGAGAGAGAGAGAGAGAGAGAGAGAGCGAGAGAGATGGAGAGAGAGAGAGACAGCAGAAAGAAAGAACGAGATAGTGAGGGACAGATGGAGAGAGAGAGAAAGACAGAGTGGCTGACCAGACAGATATAGAAACCATCTAATATTGAATGTGTGTGTTAATTATAGTTCCTCTCGCAGGACTTTCACTGTATCAATACAAATAAAAGTCTCCATATGTTGGGGTATGATTATAGCAAACCTCAATCCGTTCATTTAGACACAACAGCTGAATATAAGCAGGGGTCTTTTGTGGCACCAATAACGCTCCATGCTAAATATTTGAACATAAATATTAATAGCTGTCGATATGAATTTCCTAAAGGCAAAAAACGAAAAGGTTAAAATTACATTTGATACGGCATCCTAGACACCCCATCCACTAAAAGTCCTTATTCATTATCCAGAGAGAAGCTCAGGGAGGACACGCTTATTTACCATGCATTGGATTGGGACCCGTTGTCTAATGTTGTTCCCTCTATTACTAAACCCCAATCCCTGAGAGAATGCCTGGGTAACTCTATCAGATATGCTCAAGTACGTTGTGCTATAGCCCAGAGCAAACGGCATACACAACCCTCATCTAGTCTTTTTAGACAAAGTTTTTGGCATGGGGATTTGAAAACATACTAAATAAAATAAAAAAAATACAAGATAGCTTTGCAACAACAACAAAAAAACTGTTGACAGCGAGAGGACAATCGGCAAAACGTAAACAGTGATTAAACTCCAAGATTCTCTTCCTCCCACATCACAATGCCGGCACAAAGATCCTCCATCAAGTATTTATTCACAGCTGTCAACCCACGTTGGCAGGAAAAGTCAAATCCTGCTGGAGGGAGAGAGCAAGGGAGTGCGAGACTGCGATTCATTTTGGTATAGCCCCGATAGCCCAGCGACTAATTAAAACATCAAAGCCTGGGATCTTCTCGCTCCTTCTCTCTCCGAAGGAAAAGAACAGGTAGTAGAAGAATATAAAGTCTTCTCGTAAGTGTGCTTGGCCCGTGTAGGAATGATTCAATAATGTGAGCCGCAATACAGAGAGCCTCCGTTTCTTATTTCATCCCCTATTTTAACGTGTTGGTTCGGTAGCTACCAGCGGTACCAGTGCATGTATCCTGCTGTGACTCCAACCCCTTTGCTTTAAGCAGACACAGCATGTAGTTGCCTCTCGCTCCCCCAGTGGATTACATGTTAGACGGTGCTACCGGTGCTCTCTTTAAGCCCTTACACCTACGACAAGGCAAGCAGTTTTTTTCCCCTGGAGAGTGGTAGAAATCAGTTGTGCTTTAAACCTGGTTCTTGGGAGACCCCCAGGACGTACAGGTTTAGTTAGTTCCTGCCTTGCACTAAAGGCTGTGTCTACACAGGCAACCTGATTCTGATCTTTTTTTGTCCCACTAATTGGTCTTTTGACCAATCTAATCAGCTCTGACAAAGATCTGACGTGATTGGTCAAAATTTGTTGAAAAAGATCAGAATTGGGCTGCCTGTGTAAACAGACCTTCTCATCTGATACAAATACAGACAACGAAGGTTACAGTGATCCGTTTGATAATATCAAACATTAATTTTCTAATTGCATGACCACATAACATAGCTTCCTTACTACTAAGTAGGGTGTAAGTGGTGTGAAATCGTACACTGTCTGACTTCACAGGGACATCTAGACTGACTCATTACAGTGTTAGAATCCAGCACTAGGCATAATGCCATGCTGTCTGCATGCCGTGGACAAAACAAAAACAAGCCGGTTGAAAATGAAAACAATAATTACCAAAGGGGATTTAGGTCAAGAAGAACAACATTTTCCCCCGGCTGAATATACAATATGAAAAGGGGAAACATTTGGAACATTTGGAACAAACAAAACGTTGCCAGCCTTAATGAACTCAAAAGAACCACACATACGGAACAGTACGGCAACGGAACGTGATTGGTCAATTTCACAAGCCCTCAATTCTGAAATATAATTTGTGCTCAGTTACCAGGTTATAGTGTACATGGGCACTTATATGCCATTAAACAAATATAAGAAATTTGAGCACTAAGTAGGGATAGACATTTACAGCTCTAATAATAAGCCACTGAAAACATTCCCAAAATGCTATTGTTTTCACATTCCACATCCAATACTGATATGAATTAAATCAAAGTTTATCAAATCAAGCTTTGTTTGTCACCTGCGCCGAATACAACATCACCTTACCGTGAAATGCTTACTTACAAGCCCTTAACCAACAGTGAGGTTCAAGAAAGAGTTGAGAAATTATTTACCAAATAAACTAAAGTAAAAAATAATAAAAGTAACACAATAAAAAAACAATAACGAGGCTATATATAGGGGGTACCAGTACCGAGTCAATGTGCGGGGATACAGGTTAGTTGAGGTAATTTGTACATATAGGTAGGGGTGAAGTGACCATGCATAGACAATAAACAGCGAGGAGCAGCAGTGTAAAAAACAAAGGGGAGGGGGGGGGGTCAATGTAAATAATCCGGTGGCCATTTGATTAGTTGTTCAACAGTCTTATGGCTTGGTGTTAGAAGCTGCTAAGGAGCCTTTTGGTCCTAGACTTGGCGCTCCGGTAACCGTTTGCCGTGCGGTAGCAGAGAAAATAGTCTATGACTTGGGTGACTGGAGTCTTTAACAATTTTTGGGGATTTCCTCTGAAACCGCCTGGTATAGAGGTCCTGGATGTCAGGAAGCTTGGCCCCAGTGATGTGCTGGGCCGTACGCACTACCCTCTGTAGCGCCTTACACTCAGATGCCGAGCAGTTACTATACCAGGCGGTGATGCAACCGGTCAGGACGCTCTCGATGGTGCAGCTGTATAACTTTTTGAAGATCTGGGGACCCATGCCAAATCTTTTCAGTCTCCAGAGGGAGAGAAGGTGTTGTCGTGCCCTCTTCACGACTGTCTTGGTGTGTTTGGACCATAATAGTTCATTGGTGATGTGGACATCAAGGAACTTGAAACTCTCAACCCGCTCCACTACAGCCCCAATGATGTTAATGGGGGCCTGTTCAGCCCGCCTTTTCCTATTGCCATGTAGTCCACAATCAGCTCCTTTGTCGTGCTCACATTGATGAAGAGGTTGTTATCCTGGCACCACACTGCCAGGTCTCTGACCTCCTCCCTATAGGCTGTCTCATCGTTGTCGGTGATCAGGCCTACCACTGTTGTGTTGTTAGCAAACTTAATGATGGTGTTGGAGTCATGTTTGGCCACGCAGTCATTGGTGAACAGGGGGTACAGGAGGGGACTAAGCACACACCCCTGAGGGGCTCCAGTGTTGAGGATCAGCATAGCAGACGTGTTGTTGCCTACCCTTACCACCTGGGGACGGCACATCAGGAAGATCCAGTTGCAGAGGGAGGTGTTTAGTCCCAGGGTCCTTAGCTTAGTGATAAGCTTTGTGGGCACTATGGTGTTGAACGCTGAGCTGTAGTCAAAGTTCCTTTTGTCCAGGTGAGAAAGGGCAGTGTGGAGTGCGATTGAGATTGCATCATCTGTGGATCTGTTGGGGTGGTATGTGAATTGGAGTGGGTCTAGGGTATCCGGGAGGATCCTGTTGATGTGAGCCATGACCAGCCTTTTAAAGCACTTCATAGCTACCGATGTGAGTGCTATCATTTAGGCAGGTTACCTTTGCTTTCTTGGGCACAGACACAATGGTGGTCTGCTTGATACAGACTCAGTCAGGGAGAGGTTGAAAATGTCAGTAAAGACACTTGCCAGTTGGTCTGCACTTGCTTTGAGTACAAATCCTGGTAATCCGTCTGGCCCTGTTTCAAGGTCTTGTTGGCCCTGTTTAAAGGAATGTTGACCTGTTTAAAGGTCTTGCTCATATTGGCTACGAGAGAGTTATCACACAGTAGTCCAGAACAGCTGGTGCTCTCATGCATTCTTCAGTGTTGCTTGCCTCGAAGCGAGCATAAAAAGGCATTTAGCTCGTCTGGTAGGCTTGCGTCACTGGGCAGCTCACGGCTGGGTTTCTCTTTGTAGTCCATAATAATTTTCAAGCCCTGCCACATCCAACGAGAGTCAGAACCGGTGTAGTAGGATTCAATCTTAATCCTGTATTGACGCTTTGCTCATATAGCCTGGCTCCTTGTTTCTAATTATCAAGAGACCAGAAACAGACGGGCACCCAGGCTAGATTACATAATGTTTATCAAGGAAACTGTTAAATGGATAGCTCAGGCAAAATCTATATTTGGGTGGAATAACCCTTACCTTAAGATGTGTCTACAGCCCTAAAATGATAGAATCCACAATAATCCATTGTTTATATCTGCCACAGCCAGGAGCTAGCATAATTAGCATTGTGGACATCTGCCACAGCCAGGAGCTAGCATAATTAGCATTGCGAAAATTCATGAATGTTAACAGCGGCACCAATGTTATCAAAGCTGCATTTCAAGCTGAAACTTCCTAAAAAACACTTTAAACTAAGTTTGGTAGTTGGTGGAATTTGCAGGGATTTTTATCGTTCAGACTGCTGAAATAATCGCTGGAATTTTGTCACTCAAAACTGGAACGATTTCCTTATGTTTGTCTCACAGCCGCATCTCTTTCTGTTTGCTGTAACATGGACATTAAAGTTGTATTATACTGTCATCAAAAAGAAAGGAGAACCAAGGCATCTTCATATAATTAATTAAAATGCCTTTATTTGTAGGTAGGTCCTCATGGGATTCCCCTCAGTTTGGTAGAGAACATGTCTCATAATATAGAACAGTCACAAACAAAGTTTGTTTCTATTGAACATGCCATACAAATAAAGGCATTTTAATGAATTATATGAAGAGTGCCTTGGTCCTCCTTTCTTTTTGATTACCAATTTACCCCTTTTACCAAAGAGCACCTTCTATCTACCAAAATGTACTATTGTGTACCTTAGTCGCGATTCCCTTCCTCCTCTTTCCACTTGTATTATACTGTATTGTATTCCATTGGGCACTCAGATGCGGATTGATTACCAGCTGTGAATAAACTCACCCATGGCTTGATGGAGCATTGGAATATTCCGGAATTATCGCGATGAAGAAAACATGAACAGGTCCTTCGCCAGCGGCAGACGTCAACAATGGATTATTGTGGATTGTCTCACTATGGGCCTTCAGACACATCTTAAGGTAAAGGGTAATTTCCCCCAAATATAGATGTTGCCTGAATTATCCCTTTAACCTCCAGCTATGAGATTCCCCTATGTTTGATCCCAATCCAATATCTTTATTCCAGCCCCATCTCAAACCAGCGCAACGAGCCATTGTAAGTCCAACTTGTCACAACTTGACTTTGTGCTGGAGTTAGTGGCTGCAGGGAGAAAGCTGAAAGACTTTGAAAGACTCTTGAAGGAGGACAGCGACATGATATCTGCCAGAACCTATCCTTATACACAGAAAGACTTAACAATAGTACACACAAACAATTGTCCTGGAGGGTACAGACTAACATCAATTAAATTGAACATGTAAACATTGACGTCACTGCCTACTGTACAACCCCACTTCAACACTACATGGTGAATCTCCTCCTGGTTTGACAGATAAGATCCCTGCTCTCTGAATAACCCACTTCAGCACTACATGGTGAATCGCCTCCTGGTTTGACAGATAAGATCTCTGCTCTCTGAATAACCTAGTGATAGGAGACTGTCTTTACGCTGAATTCAGGAGAAATTCCTAAATATTTTCACATTACTCAGCACCAGTGTTACCTATGAGGATATGGGGAATTTGCATATTTATCCCTTGTGGCAGAAGATACTGAGGGAAAATTTATACTGAGTAATGCTGAGAGAGCTACAATATATCTGATATGGGATTTGGGCTGGACGCGTCTGACCCCCCTGATGATGGCGATAGAGAGACTACTGACAAGGCCTCCTGAGGCAGCAAGTAACCTCCTTGACTGGGGTCTCACTCGTGGAGCTCCATGACAGTGACAGACAGGGTATTTTGAGGAGCTCTGTGTCAGGGACCCGGGGTCCCTCACGGGGCTCCATGACAGGCTCAAGCCTCTCCTCAGGGTCCCATAGTGCCCTCGTCTCACCCAAAGAAAAGCTCTGCTGTGATTCATAATCCTCCAGGGAGATCGTTGTCAGGCCAGCGTCCCTCTATCCTTCCATCCATCCTTCCGTCTCTCCACAGTGTAGTCATAGAGATAGGAGGGACAGTCGTCATGGCAACCCCGTCCTGGCCGCTGGAGCGTCCAGCTGCACCTGCTGTGGTCGACGGAGCGGAGTGGTAGGTCGCCGGTGTGAACCAAACCAGCCGGTTGAAGAGAGCGAGTAAGAGAACTGTTTAAAATACAGCAATCCTCATGGGATTCCCCTCAGTTTGGTAGAGAAAATGTCTCGTAATATAGAACAGTTACAGATTGGATTAAGAACAGACCCAGTTTGGTTATTGAACAGTCACAGATTGGATATAGAACAGTAGCAGAATGGACTTAAATGAACCCTTCTGGCTCAAAGGCGCTCCATAATTGGAAATAATATTCAGCTCAAAGTCCTTGTTTGTCTGAAGCTTGCAGTCTACTATACATCAACGGAAGCATAGTAAACAACCCAACAAACACACAGGCCAATATTCTCATGGACACACATTTTGGTCTCTCTCTCTTTCTCCCCCGGGGTGTCAAGGTTACATCCAGATGCTATGGCTCCCTAACGGGGATAAAATAGTGTGTCACACTGACAGAGAGAGAGGGAGGGAAATAGAGGAGGTACAGGATGGGAGATTGAGAATGCTTCCCTGCCTTTCCTCCCCTCTTCCCACCATCTTTCACTTCCTTCCTCCCTCCCTCTCGCTCTGTCTCTCTCTCTCTCTCTCTCTCTCTCTCTCTCTCTCTCTCTCTCTCTCTCTCCCTCCATCCCTACTTCCACATCCCTCTTTCCTTCCCTGCCCCCCTCCCTCCCTCCTTCCTCCCTCCCTCTCCTCTTTCTCTCCCTTTTCATTTCTTCATTCTCCCACCTTCCAGTTCCTCCCTCCATCCCTCTCTCCTCCCCAGCGGCTTGGAGGCATGGCAGAGAGGCTGGCTGATGGGGATGTGAGTCAGACGAGCTGAAGCGTTCAGGAGTGGGGAGATGGGGGAGGGAGGGGGAGGGACGTGGAGGAATGGTAGAGCGGACAGCTAAGTGAGATTAACCGATAGCAACAGCGTGCAGCCCAGCTATGAGAGAGAGAGGGAGAGGATGGGAGAGGGAAGAGATGGAGGAGGATGAGGGTTTAACTGACAGATATTTATACACCCTGCATCCCCACAGTGACCAACAGGCCAGACAGATGTGCACTTACAATATTGAATAATGTAGCATCTTGCACCACAAACTCTTGCACGTACAAACAAACAAAACAAACACACACACACACACACACCTTGTAAATCTACAAAAAGGCTGATGTCTACCGCTTGAAATACAAATGCCACATTTGATGTGTAATTGCTGTTCAATTATTCATCATACCTCTCCCCTCCAGCTTTGCCACATCGTCGGTAAACAAATGACATTGATTGCTTGTTGTTCTGAAGGGTGTAAACAGTGGTGGAACGTCTGACAAACGTTGTTGATCATTTTGACACAATTCATGTGTGTGTACTGTATGTGGTTTGTGTGTGCGCACGCGTGTGCACACGAGTGTGTGTGTGTGTGTATATGTGTGTGTACCGGTGGCGCCTCTTGTTGTTCGAGACATCAAAGCATCGCCTCTAAAACATGAAAACCACAGGCCGTTGTATTCATTTCAGTTGTATCTACCCAGACAATACACCCATTGTCTGTTGTTTCTATCGTTCAAAACGCAAACGCACAGCATACAATTCTCACAGTTTATGATTATACACGGCTCATGTGTTCCGTCTCGTTCATTTGAGGCCTGTAGAGAGTAAGCAGCGCTTCAACTTCATGTGACCCTATGGACAAAACTACATTCTAGGAAAACAGAAGTACTTCTCAGCAGGATGTGCCGATGTCATACTTGAGAACAATGAACCATCAAACCACGAAAAACAAAAGCCTAGAACACTATAGCACTATCTGTTCTGTAACAGTGAAATGTCCCCTTAACCCAGTGGCATGACAATAGGCTAGAGAGCCGGGAACCCTTCCAGGCCTTAGTCTCATTGTGTTGTCATTGCCAAGGGAAGTAGCCTACGACCACCGACGCCCACAGTCAATCGCTCTGTACAAACTCATATCTGTCTCCCCCGTGGAGCGTATTGCTAGTAGACCATCCGTGTTTCATTCTCCGCCTTGTTCATTGGGACCTGTATGTGTGAGTACGAGATGGCAATATTGTATAGCCTGTCATAGTATATATACCCTGGTGTGTGCCTCCTTTCACCCTCTCGGACAGCCTCCCCAGGGGACTACAGGGGGCACTATAGCTGGTTCCACATCACCCATAGGCTGACATGATGTCGTGTTCCATTAAAAGGGGATGAGAACAAGCTATAGCTCACATGCTGAAAACAGGCTGTAACCATATAATGAATTATATGGGCTGTGCTTTACCATTAGAGACTTTAGGACTAACATGTCACTGGCATTCGTGGAACTACAGCTTCAAAGATGCTCTATGGTTCCGTTGGGATCTGTGAGAGGGAAACGGGTTTGAAGGTGTAAATGCCGACACAGGGTGACAGTTGGTAACAGAGTGTGTGTGTATGGGTGTGTGTCTTTCAAGCACAACTGTGATGCATAAATTCCCACCTGTGAGAGGGGGGTGTTACAGAGTCACAGTTCTCTCTGACCGAGAGAGAGCGAGAGAGAGAGAGAGAGAGAGAGAGAGAGAGAATGAACCAGTCTGTTTGTACACTTCCGCGGCGTCTGCACAAACCGATACACATCCGTCCTGTCTGTCTGTGTCGTGACTCGTGAGGCTTCACAAACGCCAGCAGCATCTTTGCAATCGGTGACAGTTGCTTAGTAACCAAACCCTGTCCCCGTCACCTGTAGAGGGATACCACGGTAACCACCATCCATCCGCTGATGTTCGCCCCGCCTTCTGGATGAAACGATAGGGATGTTTGTAATGAATCGGCTCCAAAAACATGATACGTCATCAATTAAACAACAGCGGAGAAACGACTGGAGGACAGCGGAGACGAGGAAGTGTTTTTAGATCCTGAGCCACCAATGTTTCTTATTTTAGTCTGTAAATGTTCACGACGTGAACAAATGATTGCTGTAGGAAATAATACATAGATGTAATATCTAGAACAACGTACTGTATATCGCCCAATCCAACACATGAAGCGTGGAGCATGAAGGACAAGGACACAGCTAGATGGGAAGCCAAGCTATTGAAAGTGAGGCAGAAAATAAAGATAAAATAAAATAAAGTAAAAAATAAATAGGTAAAATAACATTGTCAAAGCCGTGCTCTGGCTCTCTCCCTCTGTATTTTGACTCATTCTTAAAAACAAAAAATCTTAGCCCAACGAGAAAGACGATGCAGCCAGAATGCATACGATGTGGCATTTCTTTGTAACCTTCTCTTTTCTTTTCCCCCCCTTTATGTTCCCATGCCCCTGCTCTCAACTGGACTGGCATTCCCATGCCTTTATATGCGTGGCGAGAATGTCACTCCGTCACTCCCGAAACATGCTGTCAGTGTTAGCACCGCTATACTTACTGTACCCATAACGGAGATGGTGATGGTGATGATGATGGGTTATGCGTAGGGGGAAAAAAACAACATGAATAATTCACAAGTACATCTTGGCCTATAAGCCATATGTTTCTTTAACGACGTGTCTTAAGTGCCATAAAACCGATTGCAATCACGGAACCCTGCACATACTTACCATATACTTTATACAGTATAATCAATCCATCCATATGTGTTTTGCAGTCACTTTATGGAAGTGTGGTATTGTCTGCTTGACTGAAAAGGTTGGTGTCACCACCAGGGTCCCTACTCTGAGCGCTAGGGCATGGCGATATATATATATATATATATATATATATATATACTTTTCATGAGCGTTTACGTCCACTTGTTCTCATGTCTTTGGCTCCTTCTGTGCTGTGTGCACCTTCCCATTTACACCAGAGATCTGTATATAATGACGAGATGCTCATGTCTCTGCCCTAACAGTGGGAGTCGTCGTCCCAAAGGCACTTGATTTGAACATCTGAACAAAGTGGGCCGGCCTAGCACGCTGTTCAAACCGTTGGAGACGGACAGAAGGGTGTCTTCATTACAATTCAACTCCTCTGCCTTGTTAGCAAGGTGTAATAGTTGTAGAAGGCTTATATTTAGCCTAGGTACAATTTCACAAGCCATGAATTCATTAGCTTTTTGCTGACTGTTTGAATTGCAATGTATTTGACCTTTTTGTTGTACAACAAAGTTTATTTAGAGAATTAAACAAATTGAGATATACATTGTGAATCGTCCACAAGTTTTAACAAATTTAGATATGATTTTTAGGCCATATAGCCCAGCCTTAGCACGAGCACACACACAGCGTTTCGTCTCTCTGCACGGCGCTAGTTAAAAATGTGGGCCGTGTCAGAAATGTCTTGCAGAGAACAGCTGAAATGACATTCCATCACCAAGGCACTATAACACCAGAATGTCAGATGGGTCGAACAACATTTTGGGGAAAAACTGAAAGAATAAGGCTTCAGGATGGGGTCTCTCTGTCCCAACGGAGACGTTTTCCCATAATGACACCTCTCTGCCGAAACACCATGTAACTGTGTGACCGCCTGGTGACCCATAATGGGAAGCCAGGAGCACTCCACTTTGTCAGTGTCCCATTTCACCAGCTTCACTCCTACACACACACACACACACACACAGAGAGAGAGAGAGCGAGAGAGAGAGCGAGAGATAGCGAGAGAGAGAGAGAGAACCCTCTCTTTATATTACAGGTCACTTGGTTGCGGTCAAGCACATGTCCAGTCAGTTCTCATGAGCCAAGTCATTAAAAGTGGTCACTGGGCATGCAAAGAGGAGAAAGGAGGGATGAAGGGAGGGAGATAGGGAGGGTAGAAAAACAATCCCCTTGAATCAGGAGCAAGGCGTTCACCAGGCAGGTCGGTTAGACAAGACAGGTACCATATGCAAGTATACTGTAGGTGGAAGACATAACAATAACAAGCGCTATCATTCTCCAAGCTTCTCTGTGCAGGATGCGACAATGCAGGAAGTAACAGCGGCGACATGAAGACCAGAGCAGTTTTTATGACATCAAATTCACATTATGGACAACCTTATTCATATGTATGTTTGTTAAAGCATCAGTTTTAAATGTAGATACAGTTTGAGGAAACTATGCCCAGAGGAAATGTGCTCCATTCATCTCCATCTTACACGCAGATTCTCATACAGTATTACACTGTACACTTTAGTGCTAAGCTTAGTAATGTAGATAGACCTCGAGCAGTAGCAGCAGTCTTGACTATATAATGTAGATATACCTGGAGCAGTAGCAGCAGTCTTGACTATGTAATGTAGATAGACCTGGAGCAGTAGCAGCAGTCTTGACTACATAATGTAGATAGACCTGGAGCAGTAGCAGCAGTCTTGACTATATAATGTAGATAGACCTGGAGCAGTAGCAACAGTCTTGACTACATCATGAAGATAGACCTGGAGCAGTAGCAACAGTCAAGACTACATAATGTAGATAGACCTGGAGCAGTAGCAGCAGTCTTGACTACATCATGTAGATAGACATGGAGCAGTAGCAACCGTCTTGACTACATAATGTAGATAGACCTGGAGCAGTAGCAGCAGTCTTGACTACATAATGTAGATAGACATGGAGCAGTAGCAACAGTCTTGACTACATAATGAAGATAGACCTGGAGCAGTAGCAGCAGTCAAGACTACATAATGTAGATAGACCTGGAGCAGTAGCAGCAGTCAAGACTACATAATGTAGATAGACATGGAGCAGTAGCAACAGTCTTGACTACATAATGAAGATAGACCTGGAGCAGTAGCAGCAGTCTTGACTATATAATGTAGATAGACCTGGAGCAGTAGCAGCAGTCAAGACTACATAATGTAGATAGACCTGGAGCAGTAGCAACAGTCAAGACTACATAATGTAGATAGACCTGGAGCAGTAGCAGCAGTCAAGACTACATAATGAAGATAGACCTGGAGCAGTAGCAACAGTCTTGACTACATCATGAAGATAGACCTGGAGCAGTAGCAACAGTCAAGACTACATAATGTAGATAGACCTGGAGCAGTAGCAGCAGTCTTGACTACATAATGTAGATAGACATGGAGCAGTAGCAACCGTCTTGACTACATAATGTAGATAGACCTGGAGCAGTAGCAGCAGTCTTGACTACATAATGTAGATAGACATGGAGCAGTAGCAGCAGCCTTGACTATATAATATAGATAGACCTGGAGCAGTAGCAGTAGCAGCAGTCTTGACTATATAATGTAGATAGACCTGGAGCAGTAGCAGCAGTCTTGACTACATAATGTAGATAGACCTGGAGCAGTAGCAGCAGTCTTGACTACATAATGTAGATAGACATGGAGCAGTAGCAGCAGTCTTGACTACATAATGTAGATAGACATGGAGCAGTAGCAGTCTTGACTATATAATGTAGATAGACCTGGAGCAGTAGCAGCAGTCTTGACTACATAATGTAGATAGACCTGGAGCAGTAGCAACCGTCTTGACTACATAATGTAGATAGAGCAGCAGTAGCAACAGTCTTGACTACATAATGCAGATAGAGCAGCAGTAGCAACAGTCTTGACTACATAATGTAGATAGAGCAGCAGTAGCAACAGTCTTGACTACATAATGTAGAGGAGCAGTAGCAACAGTCTTGCCTACATAATGCAGATAGAGCAGCAGTAGCAACAGTCTTGACTACATAATGTAGATAGACCTGGAGCAGTAGCAGCAGCCTTGACTACATAATGTAGATAGAGCAGCAGTAGCAACAGTCTTGACTACATAATGTAGATAGAGCAGCAGTAGCAGTAGCAACAGTCTTGACTACATGATGTAGATAGAGCAGCAGTAGCAGTAGCAACAGTCTTGACTACATAATGTAGATAGAGCAGCAGTAGCAACAGTCTTGACTACATAATGTAGATAGAGGAGCAGTAGCAACAGTCTTGCCTACATAATGTAGATAGAGCAGCAGCAGTAGCAGCAGTCTTGACTACATAATGTAGATAGAGCAGCAGTAGCAACAGTCTTGACTACATAATGTAGATAGAGCAGTAGCAGTAGCAGCAGTCTTGACTACATAATGTAGATAGACATGGAGCAGTAGCAACAGTCTTGACTACACAATGTAGATAGACCTGGAGCAGTAGCAACAGTCTTGACTACATAATGTAGATAGAGCAGTAGCAGTAGCAGCAGTCTTGACTACATAATGTAGATAGACCTCGAGCAGTAGCAGCAGCCTTGACTACATAATGTAGATAGACCTGAAGCAGTAGCAACCGTCTTGACTACATAATGTAGATAGACCTGGAGCAGTAGCAGCAGCCTTGACTACATAATGTAGATAGACATGGAGCAGTAGCAGCAGTCTTGACTACATAATGTAGATAGACCTGGAGCAGTAGCAACAGCAGCAGTCTTGACTACATAATGTAGATAGACCTGAAGCAGTAGCAACCGTCTTGACTACATAATGTAGATAGAGCAGCAGTAGCAACAGTCTTGACTACATAATGTAGATAGAGCAGCAGTAGCAACAGTCTTGCCTACATAATGTAGATAGAGCAGCAGTAGCAACAGTCTTGACTACATAATGTAGATAGAGCAGCAGTAGCAACAGTCTTGACTACATAATGTAGATAGAGCAGCAGTAGCAACAGTCTTGACTACATAATGTAGATAGAGCAGCAGTAGCAGTAGCAACAGTCTTGACTACATAATGTAGATAGAGCAGCAGTAGCAACAGTCTTGACTACATAATGTAGATAGACCTGGAGCAGCAGCAGCATAGCAGCAGTCTTGGCTCCAGTATAGTGAACAGATAAATAAAGACAGAGCCAAGCTGGGAGATTAAAACACAAAGAATTCGACATCCAGCCATGGGTGTGTGTACAGTGTGTGTACAGTGTGTGTACAGTGTGTGTACAGTGTGTGCCCTCGGGTCCCTGGAGTAATTAGAGCAGATGCAAAAGTCCAACTGAATATCCAACAGCGCAACCTGCCTCCTTTGCAATTAACATGAACAATAGCTCCCTTTTTCTTGCTATGTTTTCATGGATCTACTGTTCATATTATTGCCTGTAATTTCCTTTAATACAATGGGGGAGATGTGGGAAAAACAGACGTCGCATCACACATGTGTAACTTGATTTGTTGTCTTTGCTAGCACCGTGGACACCCAGTAGTATCATGCAAAACGCATAAACACGTAAACACACGTAAACACACATAGTATTCTGATCCCTTGACTTTTTCCCCATTTTGTTACGTTACAGCTTTATTTTAAAATGGAATAAATAGTTTTTTCCCCCTCATCAATCTATGCACAATACCCCATAATGACAAAGAAAAAACTGGTTTTTATAATGTATTAAAAATAAAAAACTGAAACATCACATTTACATAAGTATTGAGACCCTTATACTCACTACTTTGTTGAAGCACCTTAGGCAGCGATTACAGCCTCGAGTCTTCTTGGCTATGACGTTACAAGCGTGGCACACCTGTATTTGGGGAGATTCTCCCATTATTCTCTGCAGATCCGATCAAGCTCTGTCAGGCTGGTTGGGGAGCTTCACTCCACAGCTATTTTCAGGTCTCTCCAGAGATGTTAGATCAGGTTCTCCCATCTCCACATGCAAAGCTGTCATCAAGGCAAAGGGTGGCTACTTTGAAGAATCTAAAATATATTTGGATTTGTTTAAAATGTTTTTTTGTTACGACAAGATTCCATTTGTTTTCTATTTCATAGTTTTGTTGTCTTCACTATTATTGTACAATGTAGAAAATAGTAAAAAATAAAGAAAAACCCTTGAATGAGTAGCCGTGTCTAAACTTTTGACAGGTACTATATATACCCTTGTTATTGTTATTTTATTGTGTTGCTTTTTTAAAACTTATGTTCATTTAGTAATTATTTTCTGAACTCTTTTTTTCTTAAAACTGCATTATTGGTTAGGGTTTGTAAGTCTACAGGGACCTTACCGTGAAATTGTATTCAGCGGATGTGACAAATACAATTTGATTTGATTTGATCACAATGTTCTCTACTCTTCTCTCATAGAGTATGCAGTATGATTCCCTATGACACTAGTAAATAGGACAGAGCAGCACAGCTCAGCACTATATGGAACATTTGAAGGCCAAACAATAGAGGACGGACATGAATAATACATAACAGTGAATAAATCATCACCTCCCATTGGATGAGCTCTGTTTTGGTTGAAAGTAGGACTTCTGAAGCCCATGCTGTGTCGTTGATGTGACCTGTCAAATTAAGCTCAATCCAAATCGCTCTCTCCGTTTGAGCACCGCGCAGGGGGTCCCGGGTCAGGTTGTCACAGAAGAACGCGTCAAAATCAAAAATCCGCCAAATTTAGATGCTTGGTCTAGATTTACAGTGCCTTCAGAGAGTATTCACACCCCTTGAGTTCATCCACGTTTTGTTGTGCTACAGCCTGAATTCAAAATGAATCAAATTGCTTTTTTTTCTCTCACAGATCTACAATACCCTGTAATGACAAAGTGAAAACATGTTTTTAGATATTTTTCCTAATTTATTGAAAATGAAATACAGAAATGTCTTATTTACATCAGTATTCACAACCCTGAGTCAATCCTTTGTAGATGCACCTTTAGCAGCGATTACATACTTTGTAGAAGCACTTTTGGCAGTGATTACAGCTGTGAGTCTTTCTGGGTAAGTCTCTAAGAGATTTCTACACCTGGATTGTGCAATACTTGCCCGTTCTTATTTTCAAAATTCTTCAAGCTCTCTCAAAATTGGTTGTTGAACATTGCTAGACAAACATTTCAGGTCTTGCTCTAGAATTTAAAGCAGATTTAAGACACAACTGTAGGAACATTCACTGTCTTCTTGGTAAGCAACTGAGTGTAGATTTGGCCTTGTGTTTTAGATTATTGTCATGCTGAAAGGTTAATTCATCTCTCAGTGTCTGGTTGAAAGTAGACCAAACCAGGTTTTCCTCTAGGATTTGCCTGTGCTTAGCTCCATTCCATTTATTTTTTATCCTGAAAAACTCCACCGGCCCTTAACGTTTACAAGCATACCCATAACATGATGCAGCACTATGCTTGAAAATATGGAGAATGATACTCAGTAATGTGTTGTATTGGATTTGCCCTAAACACAACACTTTGTAGTCAGGTGTCATGTCTTTGGCTATGCCGGATTAATTGATAAAACATGCAATTCTATAAAATAATTTCTCCGTAATTAATATCACCTGATTGAGCTAATCATGTAAATGTAATTAACTAGAGAGTCGGGCACCACAAAATAATATTTATAGAGCTGTTATCTTCCGAATAAACTCTTAAAGAACTAGGAATATTTTACATCAATAGCAGTCAACATTAATCTTCATCTTACTTCAGTCTCATAATCTGAAAGTTGGAAATTATTTTATCTGCAAGAACCCTGGCTAACAATTTGAATCAGCAATGCAAAATTGGGATTAATTATTTATTTACCAAATACCTAACTAATCACACAGAATTCACATACACACAATTAATCATAACTTGATTACAAATGACGTCATAAAGGAAAACGTCCCTGGCGGGCAGAACAGATATGACTGCTTGTTATACAAAGAAAAAGGGTCTGGGTTGGGTGAAAGAGCGGGAAGACAGGAACAAAGGCGAAGCTGTGCTATCATAAATACAGTATCTTATGTTATTCTAAATTACCTCCCATTTGGAAAAGGAAAATGCAACAAATATTTACTCTGAGCTGCGCTTCGGTAGGTTGGTGGTAGATGGAAGGCCGTGTTGCCAAACCGAGTCCTCTGTCCTTTGAAGAATGTCTCTGGTTGTCAATTTGATACATTTTAGTAACGTCGTTGTGTGATAGACGGTATACTCTGTCTGTTCCTTCCTAACCTGCGTTTGCAGCTGCGGTCGCTGACTCAACAGCTAGGAGGTATCACTTCTGTAGTGAATAAGAGTTCAAAGTTCATACCATTCGCAACCAAAGCTCATGCTGATGTTGGCTTCGTTCTGAACCAGTCTGACATAGGACCGTCATCCTACCTCATCGGAACAGGAAGTTATGTTGTCGTCAAGGACTTATATAGGAAGGGAAAAGAGGGCGTGTTTGAAAAGTTTTATAGCCCATTTCCCTTCACAGAGGCGGGCCACTGAGTGAGCAGTCCTAACTTATGAAAACCCACATCTCACATTTTAGAAGCTAAAATCACATTTCATCCCATCACAAATAATTTCATATTCAAACATTTAAATTGAACAACAATTCCATGTGAATCTGATAATTCTGATGTGTAGACTTCCCACTGTAGAGTTTGTCATCTTATCATTGATGAGAACGTCTCAGATGACAACCGAACTGACATCATATTCATTAAGCACCACCGCATATGTTCAATTGTTCAGATTACCAGAATATAGTTCATTTCCCCCCACCTTCTGATGTTCCCAGAATCTCTATGTTAACCAAGGGGTTTTCAAATTTCACTTCAGTAGGGTAGAGAGAGGAAAAAGGGGGGAAGAGGTATTTATGACTGTCATAAACCTATCCCCCAGGCCAACGTCATGACACAGGACAAAAAGTGAATTGCTTTGCCACATATTTTGCATGTTTTGGAATATCTTTTCATTCTTTCATTTGGGATAGTACTGTGGAGTAAATACAATGTTGTTGATCCATCTTCAGTTTTCTCCTATCACAACCATTCAACTCTGTAAGTCACAATTGGCCTCATGGTGAAATTCCTGGGCGGTTTCCTTCCTCTCCGGCAACTGAGTTAGGAAGGACTGTATCTTTGTAGTGACTAGATGTATTGATACACCATCTGAAAAGTTACTAATAACTTCACCATGTTCAAAGGGATATTGAATGTCTGCTTTTTTTTTTACTCATCTACCAACAGGTGTCCTTCTTTGCGAGGCATTGGAAAACCTTCCTGGTCTTTGTGGTTGAATCTGTGTTTGAAATTCTCTACTCGACTGAGGGACCTTACAGATAATTGTATGTGTGGGGTACAGAGATGAGGTAGTCCATCCAAAAATTATGTTAAGCACTATTATTGCACAGAGAGTGAGTCCATGCAACTTATTTTGTGAATTGTTAAGCACAATTTTTCTCCTGAACTTATTTAGGCTTGCCATAACAAAGGAGTTGATTACGTATTGACTCAAGACATTTTAGCTCTTCATTCCTAATTCATTTGTTTAAAAAAATGTAAAGCATAATTTCACTTTGACATAATGGGGTATTGTGTGTAGGCCAGTGACAAAATCTCTCAATTTAAACTATTTTAAATTCAGGCTGTAACACAACAAAATGTGGAAACAAGGGGTGTTGAATAAATTCTGAAGGCCCTGTAGGTGGTGTGTCATGCCAAGTGTATTGACTATGCCCAAATACACCACCCACGTCTACTGTCCAGCGCCCAGAAAGCAGCTTCCAGATCAAAGGTGAGAGATAGTCCCGGTAACTCAACATCTGATCTGTCCGTCTAATGACATTGTTGGGGTTTGCCTGTGTACATACCAATAGTGACTAAATATACAGTATCCACACTCTGCAGGATGTCATTTAGAAAGAGATAACAGTCTCAAGTACACATACTACAAGAAAAGTACAGGATGCCAGGCTTATGAGTGAAACCATTGTGTAACCAAAAAACAATGGTAGAGGGATTAGGAAATATGGATCCGGGAAAGCATCAACCCTCAGCAACAACCCTCTGTTCTCTCCTCAGCGTCGACTTCGACCACTGACATCACCTCTTCAGTATAACATATCTCATTTCACCTAGATAACAGACCAGAATTCACTAAGCTGACAGCTTGCTAATGGGGTCAATAAATTGCTCACAACCACAAAATACATGTAGCGATAGCCTGCTAGGCTAGCTAACTCAAGACCTTTCAAAATCACCTGCCACTGTTGACGGTAAGTGGGCTGTCAGCGTGAGGCACACACACACACACACACACACACACACACACACACACGCACACACACACACACACACACGCACACACACACACACACACACGCACACACACACACGCACACATAGACACACACACACACACACACACACACACACACACACACACACACACACACACACACACATAGACACACACACACACACTTGGAATGTCTCTGATGGAATGTCAATAGCTGCATAAAACGTTCACACACGAGAGAAGTACTAACAATGCCCAATATCTTATATCGTCTGGAAGGCACTACTTAGGTTTTATTTCTCATACCAAGGGTATATTGGCAAGGGTTAATTCCACAAATTCAAATCTAATTCAATTCCCTTTCCCTGTAAATTACATTTAATTTAACTCATATTCCAGGCCAGTCATTGAATTCAGATAATTCAATTCCTCTCAATTTCAATGTTAGCTAAATTCCAATAATTCAATTCCCAATTTACAGTTTTTTTCGATGGTTAAACGACAGTGGACACAACTGGAGTCACATGTGCAAAACTCTAACTACAGTCTGCACAGCAGCAGTTCATGTGGACCAAACTCTAGTTCGTTTTTCATTGCTTGAACACAGTTTTCAAAACTCTACACACTTAACCCATGACATTAACCACAACCTGCACAACACTGTGGATTTACAGCACTTTGTTCAAATGCTAACACACTGCTGTCAAAACTGTGAACCACACATTCAAAACGGAATAGATTTCAGCCTTGTGCCTTTCAAACACTGCTGATTGCAATTTCAGCTGAAAGGCTAAGCAGGTGTCTTGTTTTAGACTTGTTAGTGAACACACACACATATTACAGTATGTATAGGTAGATCTCAGAAAGACTCATTTTGGAAATGGAACAAGGAAGATGGGTTTGTGGAGGGAGAAGGGTGGCAGGGAGAGGGCGGATGCGTGGAGGAAGACAAAGAGCTGTTATTTCAGATGAAATAAGGGCTACACTTATAGACCATGTCGTGAACCATGGTCTCTCATTGAGAGAGGCAGGGTTGAGGGTGCAACCCAATCTGCAAAGATCCACAGTGGCATCTGTAATGCGAATTTTCCATCATGCAAACAGGTGAGAGTTACATTCTTACAGTAAATTAATACATTACAGGAATCTATTTTGTATTGCAATTATAGAATATTTACACAGATATATATTACAGTAAGTTTGACTGTAAAATATATTTTTACAACAGGACCCAAAGGCTGCCCCCAACAGGGGGAAGGGGAAAAATATTTTCAGATGCGCAGGGAAATGCTATTGTTGACATGGTTGTTATCAACAATGCAATAAAACTGCGGGAGATTCAAGATAGAGTGCTGGCTGATAATGATATATTTGAAAATGTTCATTCTGTCAGCACAACAACTATTGCTCGAGTCCTAAAGAAACACCAAGTTACAATGAAACAGTTATACACTGTACCGTTCGAGAGAAACAGTGAACGGGTAAAAGAGCAAAGATACCAATATGTCCAGGTAAGACGTCTGAGGTTACGTACACAGCTATACAAAATATTTACAGTAAAAAAAAACACTAGCATTTCTACAGTAAAACTGTGCACTTACTGTTTTTCAGAGAGTAATGGAGGTGGAAGCACTGGAAAGACCACATTCATTTGTATTTATCGATGAAGCTGGATTTAACCTTGCCAAAACACGGCGCAGAGGAAGGAATGTTATAGGTCAAAGGGCCACTGTGGAGGTTCCAGGCCAAAGGGGGGGAAATATCACCATGTGTGCTGCAATGGCCAATGATGGTTTGCTTCTCAACACACCACTCATTGGCCCATACAACACAGAAAGGCTTATAGCTTTCCTACATCACAGATGTAGCTTTCCACATCATATAGCTTTCCACATCACAGATTTATGGTTTTGTACCTGCCTGCATATTCACCCTTCCTCAACCCAATAGAGGAGTTTTTCTCTGCCTGGAGGTGGAAAGTGTTTGGTCACCACCCACATGACCAAATGTCTCTTTTGGAAGCCATGCGTGCCGGATGTGAGGACACGAGTCCAGAGGACTGCCAGTGATGGATAAGGCACTCCAGAAGGTTCTTCCCCAGGTGCATGTCAAGAGAAAACATTAGATGTGATGTTGAAGAAAACCTGTGGCCTGATGCTAGAGAGAGGCAGGATTAGCCCCTCAATTATTTGTTCGAATTACAGTATGTACTTTTAGTTTCTACCTTTTTTTTCTCTTTACTGTAATTCCGTAAATTACTACAGACTATGGAAGCAAACTGCTAATTTTCATTTACCTTAAAGAATTGTTATGTTCTAAAAAATTTAATAAATCAAGTGAAAGAATGTCACTCTTTTCTTTGAAGAAAATATTACTTTGTATGAAGTCACTGAAATTGTTCAAACTGTAAAGATGAAAAGTTTGTATTTTCTGTATTGGTGTTTGATGCTAGTGTTTTTACTCTCAGTGTGTTCTGAGTGACAGTGTGTGTTATCTCAGTGAGGGTTGTGCATAGTGTTTGGCTGCACTGAGCGTGTTTTGAGCCATGTGTTAAGAGTTGTGTTGCTTGGAATGAGTTTTGCAGGTGATGTGAACTGTTTAGCTCAGGTGACTGTTGGTAGTGCAGACTGTAGTTAGAGTTTTGCACATGTGACTCCAGTTGTGCCCACTGTCGTTCAGCAATCGAAAAAAAACTGTATTACATTTTCCTCCAATAATTTCACGAATTCCAATTCCAATGCATTAGTTACATTAACTGGGAAATATACAAATAGAGAATTCCCAATTCAATTAAATTCCAAAGATGTTTTCTCAATTTCAATTCACACAGTTCAAACTGTCTAGTTACAATTCATTTCCAATTTCATAACTTAAAGATCGTTGAAATTCAAATTTAATTCAAAGTAAATTCTCGACTTCATGAGTGAATTCCTTAATTGAATTTAAATGTCCAATTAAATTTGAATTGACCCCAACCCTGATATTGGCATTGCCTATGGGACAAATCCAGATGCATCCCTCTATTCCGCTTGGTTGCTTTCTTTCACACACAAGACTGCTCTTGCTTTTTAAATCTCTCAGCTCAACATCTTTAATTTAGCACTGATTCCAAAACAAAGGGCTGTCAGTCACTATAATTACAGGTTAAATATAACGATTAAACCCCCCACTATTGGACAATTGCATGTTCTGTCTGCGTGAATTACACACACACACACACACACACACACACACACACACACACACACACACACACACACACACACACACACACACACACACACACACACACACACACACACACACACACACACACACTTCCCTGTGTGTGGCCTCCAGTCTCTTATTCTCTTCCCTTGACTGGCTATTACAATGACTGCGTGAATCCGCCTGGCCAGATGTTTGATGTATTGCTGTAAAGTTGACATGCATATGGCGATGACTTGGGATTGATGGACCCAACGAGACCTTTGTGTAAACACTTTTTTTTTATCCCCTTGAGGCTTGATTACTTCTTGAATCCAAATTTTGACCCCTAACAGCATTAGTCACTGATCACGTTGCTTAGGGGAGTTATTGGATGGTAGTACTGTAGATTGGAAGGGCAGGGCCAAGCACACACGTAATCCACACACACCCTGAGAGTCTCCAACTCTGCAATACATCTTCACACACCATGAGAGTCTCCAACTCTGCAATACATCTTCACACACCATGATAGTCTCCAACTCTGCAATACATCTTCACACACCCTGAGAGTCTCCAACTCTGCAATACATCTTTACACACCCTGAGAGCCTCCAACTCAGCAATACATCTTCACACATCCTGAGAGCCTCCAACTCGGCAAAAAAAAATTACACACTCTGAGAGCCTCCAACTCCGCAATACATCTTTACACACCCTGAGAGCCTCCAACTCCGCAATACATCTTCACACACCCTGAGAGCCTCCAACTCAGCAATACATCTTCACACATCCTGAGAGCCTCCAACTCTGCAATACATCTTCACACATCCTGAGAGCCTCCAACTCTGCAATACATCTTCACACATCCTGAGAGCCTCCAACTCAGCAATACATCTTTACACACCCTGAGAGCCTCCAACTCTGCAATACATCTTCACACACCCTGAGAGCCTCCAACTCTGCAATACATCTTCACACACCCTGAGAGCCTCCAACTCAGCAATACATCTTCACACATCCTGAGAGCCTCCAACTCTGCAATACATCTTCACACATCCTGAGAGCCTCCAACTCTGCAATACATCTTCACACATCCTTAGAGCCTCCAACTCAGCAATACATCTTTACACACCCTGAGAGCCTCCAACTCTGCAATACATCTTCACACATCCTGAGAGCCTCCAACTCTGCAATACATCTTTACACACCCTGAGAGCCTCCAACTCTGCAATACATCTTCACACATCCTGAGAGCCTCCAACTCTGCAATACATCTTCACACATCCTGAGAGCCTCCAACTCAGCAATACATCTTCACACACCCTGAGAGCCTCCAACTCTGCAATACATCTTCACACATCCTGAGAGCCTCCAACTCTGCAATACATCTTCACACATCCTGAGAGCCTCCAACTCAGCAATACATCTTCACACATCCTGAGAGCCTCCAACTCAGCAATACATCTTCACACATCCTGAGAGCCTCCAACTCAGCAATACATCTTCACACATCCTGAGAGCCTCCAACTCTGCAATACATCTTCACACATCCTGAGAGCCTCCAACTCTGCAATACATCTTCACACATCCTGAGAGCCTCCAACTCTGCAATACATCTTCACACACCCTGAGAGCCTCCAACTCTGCAATACATCTTCACACACCCTGAGAGCCTCCAACTCTGCAATACATATTCACAAACATAAGTGATTCCTTCAAGTCATGCAGTCTTGGCTGAGACCTGAAAACTTGTGTTAGTTTCCCCATTGAATTCCTTGGCTTTAGCTCAACAGGCTCACAAAGTGTGGCTCACAGACAACCCGGTTTTAAAACCAGTCGGGTACACTCTCAAACATAGCCACGCAAGCCCTCCCAACCTATCACAAACACTCACACACACTTAATTTAATCCATTTACTTAATGCTTCCATATCTGTCTGAAATATATCTGTCTGCACAATAGACTGATTGTGTGTGTGAGTGTGTGTGTGTGTGTGTGTGTGTGTGTGTCTGACTGGGGCTCCACAACATCAATACCAACCTCAGCCAGTCTAGTGATCAATCCACCAGCCAGGACTGATGGGCTCCCTGGGACATCGATATAGAACACGACTCTGCCATCATATCTCTGACAATTTAATATCCTCTTCTACAGGACGTCAACTTCACATCAACCATCTGAGGCAGAAAACACAGATCTAATCGTACCAGGGCTAAAGACAAATATAGACTAGAGTCCATTGCCTTGGTACTGTGACAAGTCTTCTGTTGGGCTGTTTGGTGATGCGAGAGCGATAGAGAGGCAGAGAGGTAGAGAGAAAGAGAGAGAGAATCTCTTCAGATGTACTGTATCGAGTGAATTCGAGTGAAATGTCCATGATGTCTGATGTCAGAAAGATCTTTCCTAGTGAGAAAGAGAGTGAGGGGGACATGTGTTACATGCTGTCTCTACTGTCGTCCCTCTCTTAGTGGATGGTTTCTCCCTGATCTGGCTTCTTCAGAACACAGCAGGTAATACAAGACGGCAGGTAATAAAAGGCTGTGTATGTCTAACCTCCCACATGAAAAAATACTACAGTTTACTATAGAATACTACATACTACTAGTATACTGTAGAATACTATACTGCACATTGTAGTATCCCTCAATCATGTGTAGTACTTACTATAGCATATTCTAGTATACTGTAGAATACTATGGTAAATACTACAGTATTATCCACCTAAACAACACTGTAGCAAATACTACAGTTATGTCAGCAAAAACATTAATGTTTTTTTTAACTATAGTAAATACTACAGTATTTAACTAGCATATACCCTACCCATCCCCTCTCCCATATCCCAATGTGTGCCACACATGAGTGAGAAATATATTCGGCTAATGTGTAGCAACCTAGCAGGGCCAAAAGTCCGGGTCTGTTCTAGAAAGCATGTGTAAATTACGATCGCCAGAACTGCCAAACAATATTTCTTAGACAGTCGTTTTGTGCTCTAAAATGTGTTTATTTTTGATCAAGTTCGATTATTTTAAAGTTTGATTTATTTTTAAGTTTGCTACATGTCGAGATATTTAATTAAATTGCGATCCATTCTGATTACTACATTTGTCATCACACGGGCCCTCATGCACTCTCTTTGCATTGTGTAGCTTAGGCTGGATGAAAACAACTACATCGACCATGATCCTTTGCTAGTTATAGCCACTTTGGTGCCATTCAGCCCCATTCAACAATATGGCACGCTTCAAATTTAAATACTTAAAGTGCCATCAGGAGTTCTCCATATGAATACATGGATGATGTCAGCGCTATCACTAAATCAATCGAATGTTTTTACATGTCACATGAGCCGAATACAACAGGTGTAGACCTTACAGTGAAATGCTTACTTACAAGCCCTTAACCAACCATGCTTTAATTAAGAAGATTAAAAAAATAATAATAATAATTAAACAGCAGCAGTAAAATAACAAGCAAGGCTATTTACAGGGGGTACCGGTACAGGGTCAATGTGGTTTGTTGAGGTAATTGAGGTAATATGTACATGTAGGTAGCTGTTCAGGAGTCTTATGGCTTGGGAAGCTGTTAAGAAGCCCTTTGGACCTAGACTTGGCAATCAGGTACCGCTTGCCGTGCGGTAGCAGAGCGAACAGTCTATGACTTGGGTGGCTGGAGTCTATTTTTAGGGCCTTCCTCTGACACCGCCTGGTGTAGAGGTCCTGGATGGCAGGAAGCTTGGCCTCAGTGATGTACTGGGCCGTAGGCACTACCCTCTGTAGTGCCTTGTGGTTGGAGGCCGAGCAGTTGCCATAACAGGCAGTGATGCTCTCGTTTGTGCAGCTGTGGAATCTTTTGAGGATCTGAGGACCCATGCCAAATCTTTTCAGTCTCCTGAGGGGGAATAGGTTTTGTTGTGCCCTCTTCACGACTGTCTTAGTGTATTTGGACCATGATAGTTTGTTGGTGATGTGGACACCAAGGTACTTGAAACTCTCAACCTGTTTCACTACAGCCCTGTCGATGAGAATGGGGGTGTTCTCAGTCCTCTGTAGTTCACAATCATCTCCTTTGTCTTGATCATGTTGAGGGAGAGGTTGTTGTCCTGGCACCACACGACCAGGTCTCTGACCTTCTCCCTATGGGCTGGCTCATCATTCTTGTGTCATCGGAAATCTTGATGATGGTGTTGGAGTCGTGCCTGGCCATGCAGTCATGAGTGAACAGAGAGTACAGGAGGCGACTGAGCACAAACCCCTAAGGGGCCCCCATGTTGAGGATCAGCGTGGCAGATGTGTTGTTACCTACCCTTACCACCTGGGGACGGTCCAGGATCCAGTTGCAGAGGGAGATGTTTAGTCCCAGGGTCCTTAGCTTAGTGATGAACTTTGAGGGCACTATGGTGTTGAACACTGAGCTGTAGTCAATGAATAGCATTCTCACGTAGGTGTTCCTTTTGTCCAGGTGGGAAACATTCGTGGGGAGTGCAATAGAGATTGCGTCATCTGTGGATCTGTTGGGGATGTATGCAAATTGAGGTGGGTCTAGGGTTTCTGGGATAATGGTGTTGATGTGAGCCATGACCAGCCTTTCAAAGCACTTCATGACTACAGACGTGAGTGCTATGGGTCGGTAGTCATTAGGCAGGTTACCTTAGTGTTCTTGGGCACAGGGACTATGATGATCTGCTTGAAACATGTTGGTATTTCAGGGACAGGTTGAAAATGTCAGTGAAGATACTTGCCAGTTGGTCAGTAAATGCACGGAGTACACGTCCTGGTAATCCGGCTGGCCCTGCGGTCTTGTGAATGTTGACCTGTTTAAAGGTCTTTTTCATATCAGCTACGGAGAGCGTGATCACACAGTCATCCGGAATGGCTGGTGCTCTCACGCATGTTTCCGTGTTACTTGCCTCGAAATGAGCATAGAAGTAGCTTAGGTCGTCTGGTAGGTTTGTGTCACTGGGCAGCTCGTGGCTGTGCTTCCCTTTGTAGTCTGTAATAGTTAGCAAGCCCTGCCACATCCGACGAGCGTCAGAGCTGGTGTAGTACGATTCAATCTTAGTCCTGTATTGATGCTTTGCCTGTTTGATGATTAGTCGGAGGGCATAGCACGATTTTTTATAAGCTTCCGGGTTAGAGTCCCGCTCCTTGAAAGCGGCACCTCTACCCTTTAGCTTAGTGTGAATGTTGCCTGTAATCCATGGCTTCTGGTTGGGGTATGTACTGTATATACGGTTACTGTGGGGACGACGTCATCGTTGCACTTATTGATGAAGCCAGTGACTGATGTGGTGTACTCCTCAATGGCATCAGAAGAATCCCAGAACATGTTCCAGACTGTGCTAGCAAAACAGTCCCGTAGCTTAGCATCTGATTCATCTGACCACTTTCTTATTGACCGAGTCACTGGTACTTCCTGCTTTAGACCGATGGTATAGGCAGATTACCCTCTCGCTACGGATTCTTACAAGGCACCCGGACCGTCGTCCACGATACCTCCGTCTTTTCCTCCTGCGAATGACGGGGATGTGGGCCTTGTCAGGTGTCTGGAGTAAATCCTTCCCATCCGACTCGTTGAAGAAGAATTCCTCCAGTACGGGGTGAGTAATCGATGCCCTGATATCAAGAAGCTCTTTTCGGTCAGATGATACGTTGGTCGAAAACATCATGTACAAAATAAGTTACAAAGAACCTCAGACCTATCTAACTACAAGTCAAAGAGAAAGACCCCACTTCTATGTCAAAGAAAATAAAACACTACAGTAATTACTATAATATATACTACAGTGTTTCCCCTACAATATTTCAACTGCAGTTTACTTAATACAGTATACTACAGTAAAGTCTACAAAAAGATGACAGTGAATACTACAGTAAAGTCAGCAAAAACACTACAGTGAATACTATCGTATTTATACCATAGTATACTATAGTATTTTTTTCCATGTGGGCTGGTAGCGATTTAAGGTCTTTCATCTCTGTCTTTGTTTACACCCTAGAGGGGGGAATTGACTTCAGCTGTGTGCTTTTGAGCGGATTTGAGCGCATTCCAACAAGTGCTAGACTATGATGACTTATAATAGTGTAGTTACAATACATCTATTAGGGCATGACTTTTTGTGTAGCTTATGCCAAATGATTTGCAAATGCTGTATTTTCAAGGGGTCATTACGAAACGATATCTATCACAAACCAACAAAGTGAAGAAGTAGAAGTTGTTATTTTTCATTCCTACTAGTCTGTAACATTACGTTCATATTGAAACGTAAACCCCATCACTGCGTAGCTCGAGGACCCCAAAGAGCAACAACTGCAGTATAATGCATTTATGTTGACAAAAACTCACAATAATGACTTGAGTCACCTTAATTTGTGCATGGAAATCTTTTGCGTCAATATCTCTCTCTGTGAGTTTATTTATTTTCAGAGTCAACCCACAAGATGAGCAGTTTGTCTCAGAAATGTCCCACAGCTACTGATTCATTTCTTTCGTAAACATAAAGCCACAAGAATACAAACCACCCCCCTAGTCTTATTGCCATAGCGATGCTCTAGTCTCTCTAGCCTAGTGATACACAGTCAAAAAAATGATTCCTTGTGAAGTCTAATTGCTACCAGGTATATTTAAAGCCTCCCTCCAGATCCTTGCTTCCTTCTCATCTGCCTGCATATGAAGCAGGCTCACACTAAACTCCTCTTGGCCTTTACCCACCTGGTTTTCAGTGCCTATCAAATGCACAGCGCGATTCACCATTACGATATATAACGCCAGTTTGACTGCCGCCTCAACCACCGAAGAAGAAGCCATTCAGATCTGCTCCAGCGGGGTATGTTACATATTATGGTGGGAAAAAGATTTGGGATTATGTGATAATTGTTTCTATATATCTAAGAAAAAAGCTTGCTGTTCATATCATTCAGCCGGCCAAAGAGATATCCAGTCTGAGAGACAAATAGTATTTGACGTCGTATTGTGGTCGTAAAATACTGCCTTCTCTTTCCCTTGGCTCCAGCCAGGCCTCTCCCTTGTCTGATTAGAATGACTAGTGACAAAACAGCGGGCCTTCGCTGGCGTTTCTCATCTTCTGCGACGTGTTCTCCTCTCCAGAGTGTCAGTTTGTACTCTTGTTCCCACAAGGACATTACAATGAGTGTCATGCCTGTCACACACACACGCACAAAGACACACATACAATAAGATGCACACACATGCTGAGTGGACACTAGGCTGACACTGGGCCAACCCTCCAACCCCTCAGCATGGACAGCGGTGCCCGCTGACCTCTTGACCATGCACCATTCCCCCTTGCCCCTTGTGTCACCCCTGCGTGTCACGGAGGGTTACGGACGAAGGGGATGACAACTCAAGGGAGGTGACACCGGAATGGCCTGCCTCACAAGAGAACGCGACAGGCTGCAGCCCAGCTGTTTGGGATTCGCTCAAATGGCAGAGTCACAGGCACAGCCATGGGTAAAGAGATGGCTGCGGAGTGGCACGACATGATTATTTTGGGCTAACCGCCTGGCCCTTTCGCTTGCTTGCTCACTCGCTCACTGACCCTACCTCCTCGGGTCATGCAGTTGTACGGAAGTAAGTAAAGAAGAAAAACTACCCAGGTTGGGTTAGATTCCATTGTTTTCTAGTATCTTTGTAGAACTCATATAACAAGCTGTCGGGAGAACTGCTTCAGTGTCCAGTTCACTCTATTTCTAATAGCTAAAGGGTGAAATAAAGGTCTGCTTGGGAATCTTTTGGCAGTGTGCCATATGACAAAGCCCAGTGTGTGTGTGTGTGTGTGTGCATGTATCTATGTGTGTGTGTTCAGTGCAGCCATGCCTGACCCTGACTTACTCTTGATGTGCTCACTCAGTTAACTCAGTAGGCCACTGAACACTGGGCTATACACTCTACCACTTGGTTATCTACAGAACACAGAGGGGTTGAATCACTGTCAACACAAAAACATATCCTCTGTCAAAAGAGGGGCTTTCTTCGACTTAATATTAACATTGTTCCTGTATTTGTCTCCACATTCTACACGGGTGAGTTGGGTTTAAATGAGCTAAGGCGTTATTAACCTCTTTATGTCAAAACCATCATGAATCCTGTTATCTTAAGAACATAATGTTTGTTGCATTAAAATAGTGTTTCATCATAATTCAAGAAGAAAACACTATTTTCATGCAATAAACATTATGTTCTTAAGATAATAGGATTCATATATATATAGATAATAGGATTTATAAATCCTATTATCTATATATACGTATATATATAACTTTTTCCATATTTTGTTATGTTTTACAGCCTTATTCTAAAATGGAATAATGACAAACCAAAAACAGGTTTTTAGAAACTGAAATATCAAATTTACATAAGTATTCAGACCATTTACTCAGTACTTTGTTGAAGCACCTTTGGCTGCGATTACAGCCTCAAGTCTTCTTGGGTTCGACGCTACATGTTTGGCACACCTGTATTTGGGGAGTTTCTTCCATTCTTCTCTGCAGATCCTCTCAAGCTCTGTCAGGTTGGATGGGGAGCTTCCCTCCACAGCTATTTTCAGGTCTCTCCAGAGAAGTTCGATCAGGTTCATGTCCGGGTTCTGGCTGGGCCACTCAAGAACATTCAGAGACTTGTCCCGAAGCTACTCCAGCATTTTCTTGGCTGAGTGCTTAGGGTCGTTGTCCAGGTGGAAGGTGAACCTTCGCCCCAGTTTGAGGTCCTGTGTGCTCTGAAGCAGGTTTTCATCAAGGATCTGTCTGTACTTTGCTCCGTTAATCTTTTCCTCGATCCTAACTAGTCTCCCATTCCCTGCAGTTGAAAAACATACCCACAGCAGGATGCTGCCACCACCATGCTTCACCGTAGAGATGGCGCCAGGTTCTTCCAGACGTGACCCTGACCAAGGCCCTTCTCCCCCGACTTCTCAGTGTGGCCAGGTGACCAGCTCTAGAGTCTTGGTGGTTCCAAACGTCTTACAGTTAAGAATGATGGAGGTCACTGTGTTCTTGGGGACCTTCAATGCTGCAGACATTTTTTGGTACACTTCCCCAGGTCTGAGTCTCAAAGCAATCCTGTCTCGGAGCTCGACGGACAATTATTTCGACCTCATGGCTTGGTTTTTGCTCTGACATGTACTGTCAACTGTGGGACTTTATATAGACAGGTGTGTGCCTTTCCAAATCATGTCCAATCAATTGAATGTACCACAGGTGGTCTCCAATCAAGTCGTAGAAACATCTCAAGGATGATCAATGGAAACAGGAAGCACCTTGAGCTCAATTTTGAGTCTCATAGAAAAGTGTTTGAATAATTATGTAAATAAGGTATTTCTGTATATGAAAAAAATATAAAAACCTGATTTTGCTTTGCCATTATGGGGAACTGTGTGTAGATTGGTGATTTCCCCCCCCCCCACCATTTTAGAATAAGGCTGTAAAGTAACAAAAAGTGGAAAAAGTCAAGGGGTCTGAATACTTTCCAAATGTACTGTGTGCGTGTGTGTGTGTGTGTGTGTGTGTGTGTGTGTGTGTGTGTGTGTGTATATATATATATATATATATATATATATATATATATATATATATATAATGTGTGTGTGTGTGTGTGCATGCATAGCATTAGCATTAAGCTAGTGCTGCCATGCAGTGAAATCAGGCCTGAATGTTTCTGCTCCAGATCCTCCATAGCTCTGAGATAACTTAAATAAACATAGTTTTAAGCAGCTTACTAGGCCAGCTAGCTGCTTCTGCTTTGCTCTGAAGATCTTCACCCAGCGAAAAGAGAAGGGAGAGAGGGAGAGAGAGGGAAGAGAAAGACAGAGAGAGGGGGGGGGGGGGGGCAGAGTGCCCATTCAGAGAGAGGGGGGAGAAAGACAGAGAGGGGGGGGGGACAGAGTGCCCATTCAGAGAGAGGGGGGAGAAAGAGAGAGAAAATACCTTCAAGAAATAAAAGAGTGTTGGGACAACGAGCGAAGCGTCCGGCAAACGTCATCAATAACTCAACGCTTCCCCTCCTTAATCTATCTGTTAAAATGCAAGCCAGTGACACAAGGCCGACGGCGGGGGGAAGAAGGAAGCGCATCGAGTTAAAGACTACCAGATTCTCCTCTCTCTCTTCGCAGAGAGAGTTCTTACCGAGAGTCAGCGAGCCAGCGGCGTCAAGCGTACGGCTTCTATGTGCTAATGTAGTCAATGGTAAAACATAATGGATGTGTCCCTAAGCAGGGCAAATCAGACACTGAAAAACATAGAATGGAATCGTCCCAAAGCACACATTCAAGTAGAGTTAGAATGGCAGAGCCACTGCTGGAGCATAGAAACTGTGAGTTTTCCCAAAGCACACCTGGAAGTATAGTTACAGTATAATGGAGCAGGGGAACTATGGCTGGGCCCTGGTCAAAATAAGTGCACTATATATAGGGAATAGACCAAAACTATAAATGAGCAGCTATCTGTGCCCCGGCGGGTAGTGTAGATGCCCGCCTCATGCCCCTTGCCCTGCACCCGGAACATTACGCTCCAGCGAGCAGCCAGTGAGTCGCCCTATCTGGAGAGAGAGGGCACAGATGTGGTTTCACATCTGCCCTAGCATCATGTAGAAGACATTTATATTGTCGTATTCACTCAAACATCAAGTACCATGCAGATGTATAGTTACTTAGCTATCTGTATATCTCAGAGTTAAAGCTCAAGTAGGAAGAGGGATATGTCCAATTGACTCAGACAGGCAGGCTCAAGGGAATGTACAGTAGCTAGCTGGTGTAGATATGCAACCATCTCATGTTAATACAGGCCAAGTCAGTGAAACGAGCCATCAAGCAGACAGCTCTTTTTCCTTTTATATTCAGAACCTTACATCACAGTCACATGTATCTCAAAGAAAGCCATCCAGCTGCATACCAGTACTTTAGATTAGAGTGGACACCAGCCAGACAATGTTAGAAGTGTTGTTAGTTCGATGCAGCAGGCGGATATCTACCAGAGCTTAGATCATAACCACACCTTCAAACCTCCTTAAAGCTTTATAACAGTGCTTAAGAAGAGCCGCTATCAGGCTTTGTGAGTGTTGGTAGTTCTAGCAGGCAGATATCTATCTTCCAGGGCTTATCTCATGGGACATGGTTGGTAGTTCTAGCAGGCAGATATCTATCTTCCAGAGTGTATCTCCTGGGACATGGTTGATAGTTCTAGCAGGCAGATATCTATCTTCCAGGGCTTATCTCCTGGGACATGGTTGATAGTTCTAGCAGGCAGATATCTATCTTCCAGGGCTTACCTCCTGGGACATGGTTGATAGTTCTAGCAGGCAGATATCTATCTTCCAGGGCTTACCTCCTGGGACATGGTTGATATTTCTAGCAGGCAGATATCTATCTTCCAGGGCTTATCTCCTGGGACATGGTTGATATTTCTAGCAGGCAGATATCTATCTTCCAGGGCTTATCTCCTGGGACATGGTTGATATTTCTAGCAGGCAGATATCTATCTTCCAGGGCTTATCTCCTGGGACATGGTTGATATTTCTAGCAGGCAGATATCTATCTTCCAGGGCTTACCTCCTGGGACATGGTTGATATTTCTAGCAGGGCAGATATCTATCTTCCAGGGCTTACCTCCTGGGACATGGTTGATATTTCTAGCAGGCAGATATCTATCTTCCAGGGCTTATCTCCTGGGACATGGTTGATATTTCTAGCAGGGCAGATATCTATCTTCCAGGGCTTATCTCCTGGGACATGGTTGATATTTCTAGCAGGGCAGATATCTATCTTCCAGGGCTTACCTCCTGGGACATGGTTGATATTTCTAGCAGGCAGATATCTATCTTCCAGGGCTTATCTCCTGGGACATGGTTGATATTTCTAGCAGGGCAGATATCTATCTTCCAGGGCTTACCTCCTGGGACATGGTTGATAGTTCTAGCAGGCAGATATCTATCTTCCAGGGCTTACCTCCTGGGACATGGTTGATATTTCTAGCAGGCAGATATCTATCTTCCAGGGCTTATCTCCTGGGACATGGTTGATATTTCTAGCAGGGCAGATATCTATCTTCCAGGGCTTACCTCCTGGGACATGGTTGATATTTCTAGCAGGGCAGATATCTATCTTCCAGGGCTTACCTCCTGGGACATGGTTGATATTTCTAGCAGGGCAGATATCTATCTTCCAGGGCTTACCTCCTGGGACATGGTTGATATTTCTAGCAGGCAGATATCTATCTTCCAGGGCTTACCTCCTGGGACATGGTTGATATTTCTAGCAGGCAGATATCTATCTTCCAGAGCTTATCTCCTGGGACCTCCATGTTAGAGCACAGTGACCATGTGAGCTGCTATGACATATTTTAAAACGGGTTGTTTGGATCCTGGAAGCCGATTGGATGATAGCAGGGAGTTATAGCACCACAATCCCCAAATTATCCAGGTAATGCCTGTTAACAGTTCCATTAGATTGATCAATGCGCATCCACTTTCCCACAGCCCCGGCAGTCAATTTATAAGCTTAATCTCCCGTGGAAAAAAGTGTCTAGACAATATTTCACCATGCTACCAGGCTAGCGTTTGGTTTGCAACAGTTGGGATTTGTCTAAACCTTGCTGTCTGCCACTGACCGGAAGAATGTTGCACTTTTTTATGATCTCCACTGTGCCATGCATATGAACGTGATGAGACTTATCTGATCCACGCCAATTCATTTATCAGGATCATTAATGGATATATGCAAAGAATTGGCAATGTAAACGAAGGTAAAACAAATGAAAGTGCACATAGTTGGCTGTAATTTCAGCTGCTTGGTGGGATTTAGTGGGCTAGCTAGCAAAGGAGAAGTAGCTAGCATGCATAGATAATGTGGTTGTTTAGCAACAAAACAGACGCGTAGCGCAACTATGGGGCAAAACAGATGGGTTGGTTTAGATTGTTTTATTTGATTTATTACATTTTTGCATTGTCTATATGCACACACACACATTATTTCTACACACTCACTGACACTCCAACACACACATAACATGCTCACACATTTATGCTGACTATATACACACACACACACACACACACGCACACACACACACACACACACACACACGCACACACACACACACACACTCACACACACACACACTCATATATCCTGATGCCTAGTCACCTTACCCCTACACATACAGTGGGGCAAAAAAGTATTTAGTCAGCCACCAATTGTGCAAGTTCTGCCACTTAAAAGGATGAGAGAGGCCTGTAATTTTCATCTTAGGTACACTTCAACTATGACAGACAAAATGAGAGAAAAAAATCCATAAAATCACATTGTAGGATTTTTAATGAATTTATTTGCAAATTATGGAAAATAATTATTTGGTCAATAACAAAAGTTTATCTCAATACTTTGTTATATACCCTTTGTTGGCAATGACAGAGGTCAAACATTTTCTGTAAGTCTTCACAAGGTTTTCACACACTGTTGCTGGTATTTTGGCCCATTCCTCCATGCAAATCTCCTCTACAGCAGTGATGTTTTGGGGCTGTTGCTGGGCAACACGGACTTTCAACTCCCTCCAAAGATTTCCTATGGGGTTGAGATCTGGAGACTGGCTAGGCCACTCCAGGACCTTGAAATGCTTCTTACGAAGCCACTCCTTCGTTGCCTGGGCGGTGTGTTTGGGATCATTGTCATGCTGAAAGACCCAGCCACGTTTAATCTTCAATGCCCTTGCTGATGGAAGGAGGTTTTCACTCAAAATCTCACGATACATGGCCCCATTCATTCTTTCCATTACACGGATGAGTCGTCCTGGTCCCTTTGCAGAAAAACAGCCCCAAAGCATGATGTTTCCACTCCCATGCTTCACAGCAGGTATGGTGTTTTTTGGATGCAACTCAGCATTCTTTGTCCTCCAAACACGACGAGTTGAGTTTTTACCAAAAAGTTATATTTTGGTTTCATCTGACCATATGACATTCTCCCAATCTTCTTCTGGATCATCCAAATGTCCTTTGACAGCTCTTTGGTCTTGGCCATAGTGGAGTTTGGAGTGTGACTGTTTGAGGTTGTGGACAGGTGTCTTTTATACTGATAACAAGTTCAAACAGGTGCCATTAATACAGGTAACGAGTGGAGGACAGAGGAGCCTCTTAAAGAAGAAGTTACAGGTCTGTGAGAGACAGAAATTTAGCTTGTTTGTAGGTGACAAAATACTAATTTTCCACCATAATTTGCAAATAAATTCATTAAAAATCCTACAATGTGATTTTCTGTTATTTTTCTTCTCATTTTGTCTGTCATAGTTGAAGTGTACCTATGATGAAAATTACAGGCCTCTCTCATCTTTTTAAGTGGGAGAACTTGCACAATTGGTGGCTGACTAAATACTTTTTTGCTCCACTGTATCTACCTCTATCACTCCAGCATCCCTGCACATTGTAAATATGGTATTGGAACCGACCCTGGACATAGCTTTTTACTTTCTCGTGTCCTTATGTCTTCTTATTATTTCTCGTGTGTTTTTGTTCTACCTTGTTCTTTTTAGTGCTACATTGATATTGATTATTGCATTGTTGGGTTTGGATTTTGCAATAAAGGCATTTCACTGTACTTGTGCATGTGACATTAAAAGTTGAAACATGTCAATTAAATTTTGTTCTCTGATGTTTATTGAAAACATAAATATATTTGCACAAAGAGCACTTGTTGTCTCTCAAAATACATCATTACAGTTGTTGGTTAGCTAGCCAGCAATTTTTGCGGGCATATTAGCATAGACGTGACATCTGTCAAAACAAGTCATGGTATCAAGAAAAATATAAAACTAGCTGAAACGAACCACCTATGATTCCACACATTGCAGTTTCTTGTCATTGTCTCTAGCTATCTGGCCATCCAGAATCACAACAACACACGGCCTTCTGCCCCATTGAAGCACACGCATCATTTTTGTGACGTTGTCAGCTAACCCTTCTATAGCTGCATGCCAGTGATTTGTTTAGCATCGCTACCCACTGTAAATAGAATGGATAGAATGAACACCCAGCCCATTTGGCGAGCAACTTCACAATCTCAGAACTAACCACTGACTATTTTGTATGGTGGAAAAAATAATTTACAAATTTACTCAATACAACAACATTTCTGAAAACATGTTGTTCATCTTTTTTTATATGTGGACAACCATTTTATAAAAGCAATAAGGCCCAAGAAACAAGGAATTACTCCCATCTAAGGGCTGTAACTCCCATCTAAGGGCTGTAACTCCCTCCTAAGGGCTGTAACTACCATCTAATGGCTGTAACTCCCATATAAGGGCTGTGACTACCATCTAAGGGCTGTAACTCCCATCTAAGAGCTGTAACTACCATCTAAGGGCTGTAACTCCCTCCTAAGGGCTGTAACTCCCATCTAAGGGCTGTAACTACCATCTAAGGGCTGTAACTCCCATATAAGGGCTGTGACTACCATCTAAGGGCTGTAACCCCCATCTAAGGGCTGTAACTACCATCTAAGGGCTGTAACTCCCATCTAAGGGCTGTAACTCCCATCTAAGGGCTGTAACTACCATCTAAGGGCTGTAACTCCCATCTAAGGGCTGTAACTCCCATCTAAGGGCTGTGACTACCATCTAAGGGATGTAACTACCATCTAAGGGCTGTAACTACCATCTAAGGGCTGTAACTACCATCTAAGGGCTGTAACTCCCATCTAAGAGCTGTAACTACCATCTTTTATAAAAGCAATAAGGCCCAAGAAACAAGGAATTACTCCCATCTAAGGGCTGTAACTCCCATCTAAGGGCTGTAACTACCATCTAAGGGCTGTAACTCCCATCTAAGGGCTGTAACTACCATCTAAGGGCTGTAACTACCATCTAAGGGCTGTAACTCCCATCTAAGGGCTGTAACTCCCATCTAAGTGCTGTGACTACCATCTAAGGGATGTCACTACCATCTAAGGGCTGTAACTACCATCTAAGGGCTGTAACTACCATCTAAGGGCTGTAACTCCCATCTAAGGGCTGTAACTACCATCTAAGGGCTGTAACTCCCATCTAAGAGCTGTAACTACCATATTTTATAAAAGCAATAAGGCCCAAGAAACAAGGAATTACTCCCATCTAAGGGCTGTAACTCCCATCTAAGGGCTGTAACTCCCTCCTAAGGGCTGTAACTACCATCAAAGGGCTGTAACTCTCATCTATGGGCTGTAACTCCCATCTAAGGGCTGTAACTCCCTCCTAAGGGCTGTAACTCCCATCTAAGGGCTGTAACTACCATCTAAGGGCTGTAACTACCATCTAAGGGCTGTAACTACCATCTAAGGGCTGTAACTACCATCTAAGGGCTGTAACTACCATCTAAGGGCTGTAACTCCCATCTAAGGGCTGTAACCCCCATCTAAGGGCTGTAACTCCCATCTAAGGGCTGTAACTACCATCTAAGGGCTGTAACTCCCATCTAAGGGCTGTAACTACCATCTAAGGGCTGTAACTCCCATCTAAGGGCTGTAACTCCCATCTAAGGGCTGTAACTACCATCTAAGGGCTGTAACTCCCATCTAAGGGATGTAACTACCATCTAAGGGCTGTAACTCCCTCCTAAGGGCTGTAACTCCCATCTATGGGCTGTAACTACCATCTAAGGGCTGTAACTACCTCCTAAGGGCTGTAACTCCCATCTATGGGCTGTAACTACCATCTAAGGGCTGTAACTCCCTCCTAAGGGCTGTAACTCCCATCTAAGGGCTGTAACTACCATCTAAGGGCTGTAACTCCCTCCTAAGGGCTGTAACTACCATCTAAGGGCTGTAACTACCATCTAAGGGCTGTGACTACCATCAAACGGCTGTAACTCCCATATAAGGGCTGTAACTACCATCTAAGGGCTGTGACTACCATCAAAGGGCTGTAACTCCCATCTAAGGGCTGTAACTACCATCTAAGGGCTGTGACTACCATCTAAGGGCTGTAACTACCATCTAATGGCTGTAACTCCCATCTAAGGGCTGTGACTACCATCAAAGGGCTGTAACTCCCATCTAAGGGCTGTAACTACCATCTAAGGGCTGTAACTCCCTCCTAAGGGCTGTAACTCCCATCTAAGGGCTGTAACTACCATCTAAGGGCTGTGACTACCATCTAATGGCTGTAACTCCCTCCTAAGGGCTGTAACTCCCATCTAAGGGCTGTAACTACCATCTAAGGGCTGTAACTCCCTCCTAAGGGCTGTAACTCCCATCTAAGGGCTGTAACTACCATCTAAGGGCTGTGACTCCCATCTATGGGCTTCGCCTCGGGAGTTATCGTATGACAATCCCCAGGTTCTCATGCCTTATTTCTTACTGGAGACCCTGTCAGGCCTGTCCAGCACCTTGTCACAGGCCACTCACTCAATCGCCCTGATACAGAGGGTTGAGTCACTCTGTGTGTGAGTGTGTGTATGTGTTTGTGTGTGTAAGACACAACCAGGGTTGTATGAGTCAGCAAGCCAGTGTGGCCACATTCATGACAACCAATAAAGTGTAGGGGCCAGAGAGACAGCAGGCACACACATGACCAACTCAGACACACACAATCGCACACGAGCGCACACCATTCAAAACCAATTTCAATCCTTAGTGCTCATCATTTTTCCCCAAAACATAGATTGCCTGTCACAACATCCAGCTTTTATTGTCACATCTTGTATTCTTCCACAATGGATTGATACACGCCTGTAAATACACTAGAGGAAAAAGCCTATTCGAATGACACCCTATTTGCTATATGGTGAACTACTTTTGACATAGGGCTCTGATCAAAAGTTGTTCACTATAGTGAAAAGGTTGCCATTTGGGATGTAGGCTAATACACTAAGGCTGTTTTTACAGAGACAGCCCAATTCTGATATTTTTTTTCCAGCTATTGGTCTTTCGACCAATCTCTTCCGATCTTTCCACATCAGATATTTTTCAGAGCTGATCGGATTGGTCAAAAAGACCAAATTAAATCAAATCACATTTTAACACGTGCTTCATAAACAACAGGTGTAGACTAACAGTGAAATGCTTACTTACGGGCCCGTCCTAACAATGCAGAGAAAGATTTAGAACATAATAGAACAAATAATAACACAAGGAATAAATACACAATGAGTAACGATAACTTGGCTATATATACGGGATACCAGTACCATGTTGACGGGTAGGGATACGAGGTAATTGAGATAGATATGTACAATTAGGTAGGGGTAAAGTGACTAGGCAACAGGATAGATAATAAGCAGTAGCAGCAGTGTATGTGATGAGTCAAAAAAGTTAGTCTAGGTAGCCGTTAACTATTTAACTATTTAGCAGTCTTGTGGCTTAGGGGTAGAAGCTGTTCACGGTTCTGTTGGTTCCTGACTTGGTGCATTGGTACCACTTGCAGTGCGGTTGCAGAGAGAACAGTCTATGACTTGGGTGGCTGGAGTCTTTGACAATTTTCAGGGCCTCCTTCTGACACCGCCTGGTATAGAGGTGATGGACGGCAGGGAGCTCGGCGGGCCCCCGTGTTGAGGGTCAGCGTGGCGGAGGTGTTTGCCTACTCTCAGCACCTGGGGACGGCCTGTCAGGAAGTCCAGGATCCAGTTGCAGGGGGAGGTGTCATTAGCTTAGTGATTGAACGGTGAGCTATAGCCAATGAACAGCCTTCTCACATAGGTTAATTTTGTCCAGGTGGGAGAGGGCAGTGTGGAGTGCAATAGAGATTGCGTCATCTGTAGATCTGTTGAGGCGGTATGCAAATTGGAGTGGATCCAGGGTATCTGGGACGATGGCGTTAATGTGAGCCATGACCAGGCGTTTAAAGCATTTCATGGCTGCAGATGTGAGTGCTACGGGGCGATAGTCTGCTATGGTGGTCTGCTTGAAACATGCAGGTATCACAGACTGGGTCAGGGAGAGGTTGAAAATATCAGTGAAGACACTTGCTAGCTGGTCAGCGATAAGTGAAGAAAAGGCCAGAATTGTGCTGCCTGTGTAAACGTAGCCAAAGAGATTCCAGATAATTGACACCAATTCCAGAGTCCCCAAGGGTTTCTCTGGCATTTACACTTCGAATTGTACACCAAATAGGGGTCAAATGGTTAAAGGTATCTTCCAGCCAACAACACATTACTGTACAGTATTACAATTGGTCAAAGCTCTGTTAGAAGAGATCCTCCAATACATTATGTTCTTATCAGCTGGAGGATGGGAAATGTACTCTCAAACAAACATTGAGACACAGAGGAGTGGGAGGGATTGCTATATTATACTGTTTTAATTGCTAAAATCATCAGTCCTTGTTTAATGTGAGTCCTCAATCCGTGAAGATGTCAGATAAACAATAACCACCCCCACATCCTATAAAGCAGATAATACCACAGTCAGTCAGTCAGTTCATCCATCTATCCATCCATCCATCCATCCATCCACATGTTCAATATCATCAACCTAGCAGATCTGATTAACAAAATAAACTTTAAAGTCACTGAAGGGAAGATCACTATAATGACCTGAATGCTGAGAATTACAGATGAGCGAGAGCGAAAGACAGAGACAGAGAGAGACAGTGAGAGAGAGAGAGAGAGAGACAGAGACAGAGACAGAGACAGGGAGATAGAGAGAGAGAGAGAGAGAGAGAGAGAGAGAGAGAGAGAGAGAGAGAGAGAGATGAGAGAGAGAGACAGAGAGAGAGAGAGAGAGAGAGAGATGAGAGAGAGAGAGAGAGGGACAGAGACAGAGAGAGAGACAGTGAGAGAGAGAGAGAGACAGAGACAGAGACAGGGAGAGAGATAGACAGAGAGAGACAGTGAGAGAGAGAGAGAGACAGATACAGAGACAGGGAGAGAGAGAGAGAGAGAGAGAGAGAGAGAGAGAGAGAGAGAGACAGAGAGAGAGAGAGAGATAGACAGAGAGAGAGAGAGAGAGAGTTCCGCACTACAGAAACCTGACTTCTCAAAACACCCCCACCACTAACAGCAGCACATCTCCCTCTCGACACAGGACCTTAACTGTCTGTGCTGAATAGTACAAGGAGAGAGATGAAGTTGAGTGACAGCAGTCAAGAAGGTGCTTCTTAGTGACCTCAGTATGTTTGGCTGAGCATGGTGTTCGTTTGCACTACCATAGCTGGGATTTGGTTTGATTTCCTGCATGGGACACTAAACATAATTACATGTTCAACTGTTAATCACTTTTGCGCAACAACGTCTGCTAAACGACCATATTATATGATATTATCAGATTACAGATTGAACTGCCTCTAGTGTGCTCTCCCTACGATGTCTGATTCCTGCATTGGACACATGTATAAATATTACTAGGTGTTGAACTGTAAATCGTTTAGGATGAATGAGCATATCATCATTACCATATATGACAGTTTAAATAGGTTTCCTCCAGCGTGCTCTCTCTGCGTGGTGTGGCCCGCCTGTGCGTGTCGCCTGCTGGTTGGCACGGTAATGCTCGGTGGGGCGTAGGAACACTCGCTGTTTACCTCGAAGATCATTTAGTAATCCCCACAGGGCAGGCACGTACAGAACGGCAGTGCACGTAAAACAGCGCATGTTAAACTAAACCCAGGGGGATGGATTGGAGGACACTATCAAACGTGTGTGTGTGTGTGTGTGTGTGTGTGTGTGTGTGTGTGTGTGTGTGTGTGTGTGTGTGTGTGTGTGTGTGTGTGTGTGTGTGTGTGTGTGTGTGCGTGCGTGCGTGCGTGCGTGCGTGCGTGCGTGTGTGTGTGTTTGTCCCAGTGAGGGCGGATAGACACACAGTAGATGCACACACCACATGGGTTCTGGTGACATTCATGTCAGATTGTCCGACAGAGGATTTGGAGATTTAGACTCTTTGTTCTATGTTAATGACTCACGAGGCTGGGCTGAAGAAGCCTAGCTGTTTGCGTTTATCAGTGATTTAGACTCTTTGTTCTAAGTTAATGACTCACTGGGTTGGGCTGAAAAAGCCTATCAGTGTTTATCAGTGTTCCCCAAACCTCTCCTCGAGAACACACAGCCATGTAGCTGTACTTATTTGATGTGCTTCAGCACTGGTAGCACTTGATTAGTTGAATAAGGTTCCAGTTGTGGAATAAATCAAATAAGTGGAACGGGCTGGGAGTAGGCTGACTCCAGGAGAGGTTTGGGAAAACCTGGTGTACATGAGTTACTCGCCAAAATATAGTGACTGCCTGCCTAAACGTCCGCAGGGGGACACGAATGAGTCCAAGCATGAAATCTATAGTGAAATATTAAAAGCTCTGCTTTCTAAAAATCCAACTCCCAAAACTCCAGTCTGCCTGTAACATCCTCTCCCTTAGACTGCCATTTTGTAAGCAGTCCAGCAACGACATGGATTCAAAAAAACAGATCCTATAAAGAGCCCAAATGGAGGTCATTCAATTTTGAGAAGCAGGACAAAAGTTTTACAAGGCGAACTTCCAGCAGAGCAGAATGATATGTGAGATGCTTTCCAAACATCCCTTTCTTGTCGAGTTGTCAGGAATCCTGCGAAAGTACAAGAGTGTATATAGCCTCGTTGTTATTTTATTGTGTTACTTACATTTTTTTAAACTTTTGTTTATTTAGTATATATTTTCTTCAACTCTCTTTTCTTCAAACTGAATTGTTGGTTAAGGGCTTGTAAGTGAGCATTTCACAGTAAGGTCCACACCTGTTGTATTTGGCGCATGTGACAAATACAATTTTATTTTATTTTATTTGAGTGCTAAAAATGGAATCGACTACTTCTCCTGGCAGTGCTGCCCGCCAGGTCACCTCTCTCTCCTCTCCCAACCCTGGTATGACAGAGAGCTTTATAGTGGAATACTGCCTCTAAAATGGTGCCTACCAGGGCTTACCCCTACCCTCTTCACCATGCCCCTTGCCACCAAGTCTAAAACCCTGTCTGATGCCGCTTCAATGGTTTCTGACCGTTTGCTCATGTTGCTCCACATTGCCATAGTACAGGACAAGGGCCTGCTCTAGAGGAAAGCTAGCACCCCTCGCGGACCACAATGCCCGGCACAGTGCAAGCTTTGCAAACAGTGGGCTAGGTACCCAAGTGAAATGTCTCCCTTGATGAAGATCTATCTGGCCAGAAAAACATAGACAGACTTTCCCATAAATGTTTCATTTGCAAGTACATAGCTTGCCCTACACAGTGTGCAAAGAGTCCCTTTCGCCATTCAAGTGAAGTGACAAACCCACCGGGGAAAGTAAAGTGCTCCAACATGGAATGGCTGCTATGCAGGCCTATAGTAATGAAGATGAGGGAGAACAGTGTTTGAAGCCAAATGGCACCCTATTCCCTAAATAGTGCACTACTTTTGACCAGGGCCGAAAAGTAGTGTACAATGTAAGGAATAGGGTGCCATCTGAGACTCAGATCATATGTGTAATTAGAATCCCGAGGATATATAGGTCAGAAGCATATTCTTGGTTGAGGGGTCTAGGCTTTAAACACTATAAACCCTATAGAAAACCCTCCAGTCACCTTGGACTCTGAGCTGACACTAAACCAATACACATTGCAGTGTGTGCCAGTCAGGGACGTGGCAACAGGCATGGCCTGCATCCCAAATGGTAACTGATAGCCTAAATAGTGTACCACTTTTGACCGCTTACGGTGCCGTTCGGGACACAGCCATGATATCAATAATTCAATACAGGGGGATGCCAGCGGAGGACCATTACTATCACAGACACATCACACGAGAATAATGCGTTGTGCCGTTAAATAATGGAGGATGATCGACGATGCATGCACGGGGCCTTTGAATGAGAAGACTTGTGTTGGTGGCGGTGATGCACGGCTTGAGTTGGGACTAGACTTTGCAGCAATTGCATTACCTCTGTGGCGTTGTACTGTGCTTAGTTGAGAAGGACTCAGGGAAGGAATGAGAGCCGGAGAGAGTACTGAAGTGGGAAGAGAGTATTGATGTGGGCGGGCTAGAGATATCCTTAGAGAGAGAGAGTAGCTATTGAAAGGGGAGTCCAGCCCGCTTACCACGAATAGCGATGAATGGCCCCGACGGTTTGCTCTGTAGCATAGCTGCTTGTCAAGCCTGACATAATGTCAATTAACATGGCCCTATGACGTGGGTAGACTGTCAAACGTGTTACACATGAACCAAACTGACATCTGAACACTGCACTTGGCTTGAGCAAACATATGTGGATCAGACATGTGTAACCTGCTCTCTAGATGGTAAGTAGACTTGGGTATGTGCTTGAGTTGTATCAACATGAAAAAGGCTTTTGTTGTATCTATCAATGTTTCATATCATGTTTCGTGGACACACATGTATGTATCAGAGAGAGAGAGAGAGAGAGAGAGAGAGAGAGAGAGAGAGAGAGAGAGAGAGATATTAAAGCCTTAATATTTGACCAAATCCAACACACCAGCCTCTCCAGCATGTTGTATTACATAACATTGTGGCTGGCTGGGACCATAATTGCACTATAAAGATTGTTTCTATGTGAGAAAGCTTATGTTATAACTTGATCTACAAATACCTTCACTTTCACATCCAATAGCCCTTAGTGTTTAAGCATTAATAACTGTCAATCATATAAGGTGTTACATATATATATATAATTCTGCTCATTCGGATTGCATGCAAATATACAATTTATTTTGATAATTCAAGCGGCTTTTTCTTTGATCTCGGCCCAGAAATTCCATGAGATTTCTCGATTACGGCACCTGTTACTGAGAGAGAGAAGAGAAATCCTTGTCAGGATCAGATCAGCACACTGAGCATAACGATCGAATTCCTGGGAAACGGGGATTTGAGAAATACGCAGGCAGTTTACAGGGTCTACATTTAATACAGACAGAAATTGAATTCACTTATCACGAATACTAAACGGCGCGTGCATCATGATCGTACCGTTTCTGACTGATTTGTTGAGCAATGGGCAAAATCCCTCGTGGAAGGATCACCACATGTATGTTTGTCGAGATAAAACATCATGAATAGATGACTCTCTTAGAGGCTTTTGTACTTGATATGATTATTATATATATGTGCCTGTAGCCCAATCCCAGAATGTGAGAGGAAAATCCACTCCGTATTGAACGCTTCCAGTGTTTTAGGGTCATTTAGCCTATTTGCGAACCACTCAAATCATTGGCGCCCTCAAAGCACCTAACATTAATCAAACAGTTCGGGAACTTCAACAATCAGTGTGAGTAAATCAGGCCGCGTAATGTTGGCTGCTGCCGAACTCCCTTACCTTAGCAACACAGCTATTTCCCACGCGAAGAATCCCCATACAGCTACAAAGTGCAGCCTTTTCCGCGTCATCTCAAGATTTGAGTTGCATATACATGTACCCGGGAACGCCTCAACTGCCTCTGTTCGCCACTTAGGGTAAGACTCTTGACTTTCAGCACCGTGGACAGTGCTCCAACTGATGTCGACACAATCCAACACGCGGCAGGCTCGTGGCGCACGGTGAACGCAAACGCATAACAGTTTCGGAATCCCACATAATACTAATCTACTTCACTACTCATAACTGGACAGGTTTTTACCGACCTAGCAACGACACCAACAAGAGAGCATAGTATATTCTGAAATACGACTCTAAAGTAGGAATACCAGTAATTTGGGGTAGCGCTCGGAGGCTGAACAGATTCTTGACACATTCACAACATCTCAGCGGTCTTGAAGAGCGGGGGCATAGAGAGCCCGCCCCAGACGCGCGCGGCACCGGTGACTGACAGCGCATTATTCCACTCGCTCCTATAAATGTTCCAGCAGAGCCACGCTAAAGCTTCAATTAGACAGGCACCGATGTGGAACGTAATTACTGCATGAGCATCCCCCATCTCTCTCTCTCTCGCTCTGTTTCATTGACATATTACAGCACGAATTTGTTGTCATTTATTAGATGTTACTTGTCGAGTAGCTGTCCAGATCAGCCTCATGTGTAAGCTATAGCAGCCATAGCTTACACATTTGTTTAACATTTTTATTTAACCTTTATTTAACCAGGTAGGCTAGTTGAGAACAAGTTCTCATTTGCAACTGCGACCTGGGCAAGATAAAGCATAGCAATTCGACACATACAACAACACAGAGTTACACATGGAATACAATACAATACAGTAGAACAAAAGAAAACAAAAAGTATATATACAGTGAGTGCAAATGAGGTAAGATAAGGGAGTTAAGGCAATAAATAGGCCATGGTGTCTAAGTAATTACAATATAGCAATAAACACTGGAATGGTAGATGTGCAGAAGATGAATGTGCAAGTAGAGATACTGGGGTGCAAAGGAGCAGGTGGCAATGTAATTACAATATAGCAATTAAACACTGGAATGGTAGATGTGCAGAAGATGAATGTGCAAGTAGAGATACTGGGGTGCAAAGGAGCAAAATAAATAAATAAATTCTGTATGGGGATGAGGTAGGTAGATAGATGGGCTGTTTACAGATGGGCTATGTACAGGTGCAGTGATCTGTGAGCTGCTCTGACAGCTGGTGCTTAAAGCTAGTGAGGGAGATATGAGTCTCCAGCTTCAGAGATTTTTGCAGTTCGTTCCAGTCATTGGCAGCAGAGAACTGGAAGGAAAGACGACCAAAGGAGGAATTGGCTTTGGGGGTGACCAGTGAGATATACCTGCTGGAGCGCGTGCCACGAGTGGGTGCTGCTATGGTGACCAGAGAGCTGAGATAAGGTGGGGCTTTACCTAGCAGAGACTTGTAGATAACCTGTAGCCAGTGGGTTTGGCAACGCGTATGAAGCGAGGGCCAACCAACGAGAGCGTAAAGGTCGCAATGGTGGGTAGTGTATGGGGCTTTGGTGACAAAATGGATGGCACTGTGATAGACTGCATCCAGTTTGTTGAGTAGAGTGTTGGAGGCTATTTTATAGATGACATCACCAAAGTCAAGGATCGGTAGGATGGTCGGTTTTACAAGGGTATGTTGGCAGCATGAGTGAAGGATGCTTTGTTGCGATATAGGAAGCCAATTCTAGATTTGATTTTGGATTGGAGATGCTTAATGTGAGTCTGGAAGGAGAATTTACAGTCTAACCAGACACCTAGGTATTTGTAGTTGTCCACGTATTCTAAGTCAGAGCCGTCCAGAGTAATGATGCTGGACAGGCGAGCAGCTGCGGGCAGTGATCGGTTGAAAAGCATGCATTTAGTTTCCCCTGCGTTTAAGAGCAGTTGGAAGCCACGGAAGGAGAGTTGTATGGCATTGACGCTCGTCTGGAGATTAGTTAACACAGTGTCCAAAAAGGGACCAGAAGAATACAGAATGGTGTCGTCTGCGTAGAGGTGTACCAGAGAATCACCAGCAGCAAGAGCAACATCATTGATGTATACAGAGAAGAGAGTCGGCCCGATGATTGAACCCTGTGGCACCCCCATAGAGACAGCCAGAGGTCCGGACAACAGGCCCTCCGATTTGACACACTGGACTCTATCAGAGAAGTAGTTGGTAAACCTGGCGAGGCAATCATTTGAGAAACCAAGGCTGTCGAGTCTGCCAATAAGAATGTGGAGATTGACAGAGTCGAAAGCCTTGGCCAGGTCGATGAATATGGCTGCACAGTAATGTCTCTTATCGATGGCAGTTATGATGTCGTTTAGGACCTTGAGTGTGGCTAAGGTGCACCCATTACCAGCTCTGAAACCAGATTGCATAGCGGAGAAGGTACGGTGGGATTCGGTAATCGGTAATCTGTTTGTTATCTTGGCTTTCGAAGACCTTAGAGACAGGGTAGGATAGATATAGGTCTGTAGCAGTTTGGGTCTAGAGTGTCACCCCCTTTGAAGAGGGGGATGACCGCGGCAGCTTTCCAATCTTTGGGAATCTCAGACTATACGAAAGAGAGGTTGAACAGGCTGGTAATAGGAGTTGCAACAATTTCGGCAGATCATTTTTAGAAAAAGGGTCCAGATTGTCTAGCCCGGGTGATTTGTAGGGGTCCAAATTTTGCAGCTCTTTCAGAACATCAGCTATATGGATTTGGGTAAAATAGAAATGGTGAGGGCTTTAGTGGGTTGCTGTGGAGGGTGCCGGGCAGTTGACCAGGGTAGGGGTAGCCAGGTGGAAAGCATGGCCAGCCGTAGAGAAATGCTTATTGAAATTCTCAATTATAGTGGATTTATCTGTGTTGACAGTGTATCCTAGCCTCAGAGCAGTGGGCAGCTGGGAGGAGGTGCTCTTATTCTCCATGGACTTTACAGTGTCCCAGAACTTTTTTGAGTTAGAAAAGTTACATATCACGGGGGCTATTCGATGCTAATGCAGAACGCCACAGGATGTTTTTGTGCTGGTCAAGGGCAGACAGGTCTGGAGTGAACCAAGGACCATATCTATTCCTAGTTAAAAAAAAAATTTAATGGGGCATGCTTATTTAAGATGGTGAGGAAGGCACTTTTAAAGAATAGCCAGGCATCATCTACTGACGGGATGAGGTCAATGTCATTCCAGGATACCCCGGCCAGGTCGATTAGAAAGGCCTGCTCGCAGAAGTGTTTTAAGGAGCGTTTGACAGTGACGAGTGGAGGCCGTTTGACCGCTGACCCATTACGGATGCAGGCAATGAGGCAGTTATCGCTGAGATCTTGATTGAAAACAGCAGAGGTGTATTTGGAGGGTGAGTTAGTTAGGATGACATCTATGAGGGTGCCCGTGTTTATTTGGAGTTGTACCTGGTAGGTTCATTGATAATTTGTGTGAGATTGAGGGCATCAAGCTTGGATTGTAGGATGGCCGGGGTGTTAAGCATGTCCCAGTTTAGGTCACCTAGTAGCACGAGCTCAGAAGATAGATGGGGGGCAATCAATTCACATATGGTATCGAGGGCACAGCTGGGGGCAGAGGGAGGTCTATAGCAAGCGGCAACAGTGAGAGACTTGTTTCTGGAAAGGTGCATTTTTAGAAGTAGAAGCTCAAATTGTTTGGGTACAGACTTGGATAGTAATACCGAACTCTGCAGGCTATCTTTGCAGTAGATTGCAACACTGCCCCCTTTGGCAGTTCTATCTTGACGGAAAATGTTATAGTTAGCGATGGAGATTTCAAGGTTTTTGGTGGTTTTCCTAAGCCAGGATTCAGACACAGCTAAGACATCCGGGTTGGCAGAGTGTGCCAAAGCAGTGAGTAAAACACATTTAGGGAGGAGGCTTCTAATGTTAACATGCATGAAACCAAGGCTTTTACAGTTACAGAAGTCAACAAATAAGAGCACCTGGGGAGTAGGAGTGGTGCTAGGCACTGCAGGTCCTGGATTAACCTCTACCTCACCAGAGGAACAGAGGAGAAGTAGGATAAGGGTACGGCTAAAGGCTATAAGAACTGGCCGTCTAGCACGTTCGGAACAGAGAGTAAAGGGAGCAGGTTTCTGGGCACGATAGCATAGATTCAAGGCATAGTGTACAGACAAAGGTATGGTAGGATGTGAGTACATTGGAGGTAAACCTAGGTATTGAGTAATGAAGAGAGAGATATAGTCTCTAGAGACGTTTAAACTAGGTGATGTCATCGCATATGTAGGAGGTGGAACAACATGGTTGGTTAAGGCATATTGAGCAGGGCTAGAGGCTCTACAGTGAAATAAGACAGGAATCACTAACCAGGACAGTAATGGACGAGGCATATTGATATTAGAGAGAGGCATGTGTAGCCCAGTGAACATATGGGTCCAGTGAGTGGTTGGGCTGTCTGGGGAAACACGTGACTATTTACTATTTTACACAGAATATTAAAAAACAACAAGATTGAATGTTATTCATGATTGATTTCAAGTATCATTATCCACTACTATGACTATGAGCAAAAGCAGTCCGGAAAGCTTAATAAATAAATAAATAGTCCATTCATGGATTTTAGAACATGGACAATTAGGACAGAGTTACTGCCAGGGAATGTGACCTTTCAACCAAAGCTTACCTTCATATGAGTAATATGTCCGTTCATGTATACAATATTGAGAACATCCGTATGCATATGATATTATGGGTAAGGACAAGTCGGATCTGCACGCACACACACGGGATGACGAGTAAGATCGTGAGTAAAAAAGGGGGTGTATGATGCCAGGCTGATGGGGACTGGCAGTGTGGTGCCATGGGCAGGGTGTCCAGCACAGCTGGGTGGAGGTGGTTGCATCTGTGTGTGCTGTACTATAGACACACACACATTCACAACCAAATGTCCTGTGCCATGTTTTTGTCAAACCGATCTGGATTCAGATGATAAGCAGGCATAGGGCAGCAGGCATGCACTCCTAGTTTAGCCTGCCAAACAGAGCACTCATGCAGTCAGACTATTTGGCCTGTCCCTGTCAGTTTGACAGGCTTTACTGATGCTATCAGAAATCCAGTCTCTACACATGTGAAAATTGCTGTTGAACTCGGTCGAACCCTGATGTCCATAGAATGGTCTGTAATGATTTATTGATGTTGCCAAGGTGATGGGGGGATGGTGTTGAAGTGTAGTGCGGTCTAGTGCTGGTTCCTCAACAGCTGTGATGACTACACCACAGGCCAGGACAGGTCTGTAATGCCTTTGGGCTGCTAGTGATAGCTTGCTGAAGGTGTGAGGAGCACAGCCCTCTCCAATGTCACTGTGATGATGGTGTGAGAGGGAGGTGTGTGTATTTAAGAGAGAAAGAGAAAGGAGGATTGTCCTGTTAAATTATACGCTGTCAAAATATTCTCAAAACACTATGATTGTGTAATGAAACCATGAAAGGTAGTGTACCTAGCCTGAGATCTGGTGTTTGGAGGGTGTTTGAATACAAACCGAATGCAAGTGTTATGATACACAGAAAGTGGTTTAAAACAGTTGAAGTACTCTGAAACATCCAAAGTGCTTCTTAAATCTGAATATTGGTGTTTTTAAGAGAATGTCATGAAAATGCTTTTTGGGGTTTCAGTGCATGTAAAAGGCAGCATCAAAACACTAAACAATATTTTGCAGACTGTGCCTCTCATACAATCAAATGGTAAATAAATGAAAATGGTTTATAGCCTAAATATTGATTGATGATGAGGGAATATGGGTTTTTTGTTGTTGTTGTCAAATTACACCTTAATTTTTTCAATGCTTTGTTTAGACAGATTATTAACAGGAGACAGAGAAGGTGTGACAGTGGGCCAGGCGGAAGCAGCAATTGAACCCCCGACTTCTGGGGTAGTAAGATTGGAAGATTTAATTGGAATTTAATTGGCATTTTATACACTCAACCACACAGCCACACTGTAAAAAAAAAGTATGATTTGACAAAAAAAATGAATGCCAGTCGTTTCAATGATTTGTTCATTTCATTTTACCCCAACATTTTATAATAAACACATTATGTTGCTCAAAAGATGGAGAAAATTGAGTGATTAAACTCATTGGAAGTCTGGTTTAAATCCCTTTGCACTTCTTATCTTGACATGTGGCTCTGTTCCCAGAGGACTGTGGGTAATTCAAACATTTTAGACCTAGCCATTATTTTACACAATGTTGTATGCATGCTTGAAGAAAGAAAAGTACCATCTATATTACTATTAGGTTGTTCTGCCACGAGGTGTAGTCTAATGTATTATGATGAAAGGACATCAAAACCATCTGGCAAAATCACATTGAATGATGAGATGAGCCATTCCCACGTTTCCCACTTGTAATAGCAGAGGCAAATACAGTATCCTGCCCTGTTTACCGTAAAATCTCTACCCACTGCTGGTGGTTTGAGTACTGTGATGAACACTGCCTGCCAAAATGGGTTAAACTGGCAAATGATCACATACATAAACATTAAAATACTTCAGAAGGTATCTAATTATGCACTAGACTCGAAACAGCGTCATAGTGTTTAGAGGGTATAGAGCGGAAACAACACCTAAAGAGAAGGTACTAAGGTTCTGCACTAAACAGATCTCGAAACACGTCATAGTGTTTAGAGGGTATAGAGCGGAAACAACACCTAAAGAGAAGGTACTAAGGTTCTGCACTTAACAGATCTCGAAACAGATCTTTTCAGCCTTTTCTGTTAGTGCTCCCGGCCCTTGGCAAAGGTGTTGCACAACACGCAATTAGGTGGTGTTACAACACGCCATGTAATGTTTCAGAACATCTCAGGGCCATGTTTCAATACTGCAGCAAAGTTAAGGTTTTGTCTCCTTCACGTTGGTGGCAGCTCAGTTGCCAGTAGTTTTGGTGTTACAAAGCACTTCATTTTAACAGTGTATGAACAGTAAAAGAGCAAAGACATATTTGAAAAAAGGATGTCTGCTGTCAGGCAGCTCATTTCTTATAAAAATGTATAAAAAAGTGACACATGACATGCAACTTCTCCTAGCTGGCTCCCTAATTGCTTGCTGTATGCCATCTAGCGCTAAAGCACTGGCCTTGATCTCCTGATAGTTTTTTCTATCCTGTTAAGGAATGATTCTCAAACTTCTCTATAATTTCAGCGAGTAGTTTTGAAAGTGGTGCTCACCAGCCAAAACAGTTTGCCATTATTTGTGTACTAAGTCATTCATTTTGTGTTTTGCAATGTTTGTGAAATGTTTACAGATCCAATTCTCGCAATCTGTTACGAATTTGTTCTTAAGATCCCGGAGTGCGGCCTCCCGGGTGGCGTAGTGGTTAAGGGCGCTGTACTGCAGCGCCAGCTGTGCCACCAGAGACCCTGGGTTTGCACCCAGGCTCTGTCATAACTGGCCGTGACCGGGAGGTCCGTGGGGCGACGCACAATTGGCCTAGCGTCGCTCGGGTTAGGGAGGGGTTGGCCGGTAGGGATATCCTTGTCTCATCGCGCACCAGCGACTCCTGTGGCGGGCCGGGCGCAGTGCGCGCTAACCAAGGTTGCCAGGTGCACGGTGTTTCCTCCGACACATTGGTGCGGCTGGCTTCCGGGTTGGATGCGCGCTGTGTTAAGAAGCAGTGCAGCTTGGTTGGGTTGTGCATCGGAGGACTTTCAACCTTTGTCTCTCCCGAGCCGGTACGGGAGTTGTAGCGATGAGACAAGATAGTAGCTACTAAACAATTGGATACCACGAAATTGGGGAGAAAACGGGGTAAAATTAAAATAAAAAAAAGATCCCGGAGTGCATCTTTAAGGGAAAACGAGAATCTCCTCTTTGGAGAAAGTTGATTTACAGTGCCTTGCGAAAGTATTCGGCCCCCTTGAACTTTGCGACCTTTTGCCATATTTCAGGCTTCAAACATAAAGATATAAAACTGTATTTTTTTGTGAAGAATCAACAACAAGTGGGACACAATCATGAAGTGGAACGACATTTATTGGATATTTCAAACTTTTTTAACAAATCAAAAACTGAAAAATTGGGCGTGCAAAATTATTCAGCCCCTTTACTTTCAGTGCAGCAAACTCTCTCCAGAAGTTCAGTGAGGATCTCTGAATGATCCAATGTTGACCTAAATGACTAATGATGATAAATACAATCCACCTGTGTGTAATCAAGTCTCCGTATAAATGCACCTGCACTGTGATAGTCTCAGAGGTCCGTTAAATGCCCAGAGAGCATCATGAAGAACAAGGAACACACCAGGCAGGTCCGAGATACTGTTGTGAAGAAGTTTAAAGCCGGATTTGGATACAAAAATATTTCCCAAGCTTTAAACATCCCAAGGAGCACTGTGCAAGCGATAATATTGAAATGGAAGGAGTATCAGACCACTGCAAATCTACCAAGACCTGGCCGTCCCTCTAAACTTTCAGCTCATACAAGGAGAAGACTGATCAGAGATGCAGCCAAGAGGCCCATGATCACTCTGGATGAACTGCAGAGATCTACAGCTGAGGTGGGAGACTCTGTCCATAGGACAACAATCAGTCGTATATTGCACAAATCTGGCCTTTATGGAAGAGTGGCAAGAAGAAGGCCATTTCTTAAAGATATCCATAAAAAGTGTTGTTTAAAGTTTGCCACAAGCCACTTGGGAGACACACCAAACATGTGGAAGAAGGTGCTCTGGTCAGATGAAACCAAAATTGAACTTTTTGGCAACAATGCAAAACGTTATGTTTGGCGTAAAAGCAACACAGCTCATCACCCTGAACACACCATACCCACTGTCAAACATGGTGGTGGCAGCATCATGGTTTGGGCCTGCTTTTCTTCAGCAGGGACAGGGAAGATGGTTAAAATTGATGGGAAGATGGATGGAGCCAAATACAGGACCATTCTGGAAGAAAACCTGATGGAGTCTGCAAAAGACCTGAGACTGGGACGGAGATTTGTCTTCCATCAAGACAATGATCCAAAACATAAAGCAAAATCTACAATGGAATGGTTCAAAAATAAACATATCCAGGTGTTAGAATGGCCAAGTCAAAGTCCAGACCTGAATCCAATCGAGAATCTGTGGAAAGAACTGAAAACTGCTGTTCACAAATGCTCTCCATCCAACCTCACTGAGCTCGAGCTGTTTTGCAAGGAGGAATGGGAAAAAATGTCTCTCGATGTGCAAAACTGATAGAGACATACCCCAAGTGACTTACAGCTGTAATCGCAGCAAAAGGTGGCGCTACAAAGTATTAACTTAAGGGGGCTGAATAATTTTGCACGCCCAATTTTTCAGTTTTTGATTTGTTAAAAAAGTTTGAAATATCCAATAAATGTCGTTCCACTTCATGATTGTGTCCCACTTGTTGTTGATTCTTCACAAAAAAAATACAGTTTTATATCTTTATGTTTGAAGCCTGAAATGTGGCAAAAGGTCGCAAAGTTCAAGGGGGCCGAATACTTTCGCAAGGCACTGTATTTACCCTAATAAACTCAGTTTCACAGTTTGCGACATTCCCTACCCACTTGCCTCCCTAGAGTGCCTGGTGACTCAAACTGGCATATGCCACATAGCTTCAGAACTCAAAACGCCCCCTGGTTGGAGGTTTACAGTCTAATTACAAAATATCCTGGTGAGTGTGAAGTCGATGCCGGTATCTGCAAATGTTCTTCTGACCCACAGTGAGAAAGAGAGAGCTCTTATGGATGCTAAGTTCATCGCAAGGCCATGTCTGCCACTGTCAACGTTCTCAGTCAGGCTCAGAGCTTGGGAGGGTGAGAGAACGAGAGAGGGTGAGAAGTTTGAAAGTCTGCGTGGGTGGGTGAAAGGGTATGACAGATGAAGAAGGTGAGAGAGAGGGTGGTTGGGATGTTATGGATGCTGTGGATAGGTGGAGAGGAGGGGGGTGGTCTGGTATCTAAGGGCTTTTATTATCCATACTTATCTACAGCCGCTTGTCAATTTGCCCTTGATAATTTCCCCATCCTTCCTCGGTGAGAGAGAGAGAGATGTCCAGCAAGGCCAGTGATCCATGACTGATCAGTCCCTGTCACTGTCCCTGTCCCTGTCTCTGTCCCTGTAATAGATTCATATCAGGGACTATGTTCCCATATTCACACTAGAATGCATGACATAAACAGTGCTTCATTTGAATTGGTTTGCTAGTGTGGATTTAGGAATAGAGCTCGGGACTCATGCATCTTTGAACAAAGTCTAGTATGAGTTTGGACAACTCTTATGGCCTTGCTGGTAAAATGTAATTTAGGAGAGCCAGGATAAGGAGGACATTTCAGACCTAAGTGGCATCAGGGAGACTAGAGGGACTAGAGAGGAGCGCGAGAGTGATAGTCTGTAAGCCCTGGATGATGATTGAAGAGTGTGGTCAGAGTGGAGTACCCACAAAACCCACAAAACTCAAAATAGGGAAATTGCAGGAGTAATAACAAGTAGCTTCGAAGTCTTATGGAAGTATTTCAATCTACCATTTTAAGTGCAAATGAACACATAGTTTTGAATAGAATGACACTGTGAGGCTATCCAGACATCTAGTTCAATTACCTTTGAACGAGGCACCCGTATTATAACTCGACAAATGTATCTACAGAAACCCTTTCTACGGGGCAGCGTCCATATCTTTGATCGTGCATATTAACTAACTGTCATCTCTCAGGCATCCCTCCCTGGGATGATGGTGCTTCCGTTTGCTTAACCAATAGGATTCATCTGGTGTATGATACCTCATTATGTTGAGTCCGGCCTCGTCGCTAAAACGATATGCGCGTGCATGGATTAACAGACACTCCCATCAACGTGACTAGAGGTTGTTAGGCAGGTGATGAACAATATTCTACACACAGGCAGCCAAACGACTTCCCCCATTCACATCCACCATTAAACAGAATACACTGTATATCTCAGCTTCACAGTTAACAGGCAAGCTGCTGATCGTATTATGACAAATATTTCTTAATCTACGGGATGAAAGCCAAGCATGACATAGTGGAGTGGCTCCATATGACAGAGATTATGGCTGCTGTATCGTAGCTGCGGAAAAGATAAATTGCTCAATTGTGGTTTTGTGGCCAGCCGTTATAAATCTCCCCTCAGTGTGCTGTGGCAGAGTATTATGGAGAGGTTTATATTGGAGGTGTCGGTGGGGCATGGTTGTAGTTCAGCGGGTCTGGAATCTAAAGCATATGGAGTGATTCATAAATGATGGAATTGTTATTATTAGCCTTGTTTTTATTCCTATAGGGCCATTCAAGACAAACGCTACAATGTCTTCTGTGTTTATTGACATGATACACAATGGAATATGAATAACTAGACGATATCATTGTATGTACAGATGTAGGATCATAATTTGCTCACTCTTTTGTTGCTGAGAAATTTCCTGCACTTCAGGAAATACAAACTTGCAGTGCATTCAAGGTTTTAAAATGCTTCTAAAGTTTGTAATTTGCACTATAAAATGTCAGACTTGATTTGCCCTATTGAAAAATGTACTAACCCTACACAAACGTCCATTAATTATAATCCACATAATAATTCACATTTCCTGTTGCGCCATGAATATTGTCCTGCTGCAGTAAACTGACTCAAATTAAGATCCTACATTTGTGTATGTTGTCTATAGCACAGATATACACTACATGGCCAAAAGTATGTGGACACCTGCTCGTCGAACATCTCATTCCAAAATAATGGGCATTAATATGGAGTTGGTTCCCCCTTTGCTGCTATAAACAGCCACCACTCTTCTGGGGCTTTCCACTAGATTTTGGAACACTGCTGTGGGGACTTGCTTCCATTCTGCCACAAGAGCATTAGTGAGGCTGGGCACTGATGTTGGCTCGCAGTTGGTGTTCCAATTCATCCCAAAGGTGTTTGATGGGGTTGAAGTCAGGGCTCTGTGCAGGTTCTTTGACAGTGATCTCGACAAACCATTTCTGCATGGACCTCGCTTCGTGCATGGGGGCATTGTCATGCTGAAACAGTTAAGGGCCTTCCCAAACTGTTGCCACAAGGTTGCAAGCACAGAATCATCTAGAATGTTATTGTATACTGTAGCATTAAGATTGCCCTTCACAGAACTAAGGGGCCAAGCCCGAACCATGAAAACCAGCCCCAGACCATTATTGCTCCTCCACCAAACTTTACAGTTGGCACTATGAATTTGGGTAGGTAGCGTTCTCCTGGCATCCGCCAAACCCAGATTTCATTGGACTGTCAGATGGTAAAGCATGATTCATCACTCCAGAGAACGCGTTTCTACTGCTCCAGAGTCCAATGGAGGTGAGCTTTACACCACTCCAGCTGACGCTTGGCATTGTGCATGGTGATCTTAGGCTTGTGTGCGGACGTTGCTTCCAGGGGCAGTTTGGAACTCGGTAGTGAGTTTTTACACGCTACACTCTTCATGCCCTCGACAGTCCTGTTCTGTGAGCTTGTGTGGCCTACCACTTTGCGTCTGAGCCGTTGTTGCTCCTAGACGTTTCCACTTCACAATAACAACACTTACAGTTGCATACAACAGTGTGTAAAATAATGAATAAATCTAAAATGTTTGAATTACCCACAGTCCTCTGAAAACAGAGCCACATGTCAAGATAAGAAGTGCAAAGAGATTTAAACCAGACTTCCAATGAGTTCAATAACTCAATTTTCTCCATCTTTTGAGCAACATATTACATTTATTATAAAATGTTGGGGTAAAATGAAATGAACAAATCATTTACAGTGTGGCTGTGTGGTTGAGTGTATAAAATGGCAATTAAATTCCAATGATATGTACCATCTTACTACCCCAGAAGTTGGGGGTTAAATTTCTGCTTCCGCCTGTCCCACTGTCACACCTTCTCTGTCTCCTATTAATAATCTGTCTAAACAAAGCATTAAAAAAATTACGGTGGAATTCCACAAAAAAAAATCCATATTCCCTTATCATCAATCAATATTTAGGCTATAAACCATTTTCATTTATTTACCATTTGATTGTATGAGAGGCACAGTCTGCAAAATATTGTTTAGTGTTTTGATGCTGCCTTTTACATGCACTGAAACCCCAAAAAGTATTTTCATGACATTCTCTTAAAAACACCAATATTCAGATTTAAGAAACACTTTGGGTGTTTCAGAGTACTTCAACTGTTTTAAACCACTTGCTGTGTATCATAACACTTGCATTAGGTTAATATTCAAACACCCTCCAAAAACCATATCTCAGGCTAGGTACACTACCTTTCATGGTTTCATTACACAATCATAGTGTTTTGAGAATATTTTGACAGCGTATAATTTAACAGGACAATCCTCCTTTCTCTTTCTCTCTTAAATACACACACCTCCCTCTCACACCATCATCACAGTGACATTGGAGAGGGCTATGTTCCTCACACCTTCAGCAAGCTATCACTAGCAGCCCTTGGCATTACAGACCTGTCCTGACCTGTGGTGTAGTCATCACAGCTGTTGAGGAACCAGCACCAGACCACACTACACTTCAACACCATCACCTTGGCAACGAACTGACTTGTTGGATAGGTGGCATCCTATGAAGATGCCACGTTAAAAGTCACTGAGCTCTTCAGTTCGGGCCATTCTACTGACAATGTTTGTCTGTGGAGATTGCATGGCAGTGTGCTTGAATGTATACACCTGTCAGCGACGAGAGTGGCTGAAGTAGCCGAATCCACTAATTTGAAGGGGTGTCCACATATATTTGTGTGCTAGTGTCCATTGTATTGTATTTGACGTAAGACAATAGAAGAATAGCCATAACATAACAGCTCTTTCTGTTGAAATCAACACCGATCTCTCTGTCCTGCACAGCCGTGATCACAACATGGCCCCTGATTCACGCTCTAACAGAACTCACTTTATCACATAGCGTACCCTGGAACAAGGACAAACGTCTTCCCTTTCATGCATAGTTTTATGCCATCTTTAGCACTCTGGGGGTATGCTAATTCCAGGAGCTTTGCAGTCGTTAATGATTTACTCACAAGCTGCCAAAGGGAGGCTTGTACTGTAGCAGCACAAACCAATGCTAAATAACCCTCTAGCTAGTGCCTATACGGACCTCCCTTAAGAGGACTGTAGGCCCAATGTTGATGACTCGATGGAGGGATAGCTCTCCCTCTCTCTCCCCCAAATTGCCTGTTCTGTTTGGATCCATCCATGGGGCTAGCTGTCGAGGCTAGCTCGCAATCTCACAGTACTCTCAGGACCAAAGCCCTCTATTTTCTTTTTACATTTATTTTAACCTTTATTTAACTAGGCAAGTCAGTGTGCTAGCCTACTATAACCATCTTGAAAGGACTATAAAATAATTACTTTATTTTTGATCTAACCTTTTTTTAACCAAGCGAGTAAGTGAAGAAAAACATCTTATTTTCAAGTAGCTGCCTGTATTCAGAATAATCACAGTCTAACTGTTGTCAAACAGATGTAGGATGTTAATTTGATCCAGTTTGCTAAAGCAGAGAAATAACCCTGCAGCAACAGGAAATGTAAATTATTATGTGAATTATAATTAATGGACATTTTTCTAGGGGTTGATACATTTTTATGAAAGGGAAAATCAAGTCTGAAATTTCAAAGTGAAAATTACAAACTTCAGAAGCCTTTTTAAACCACAAATACACTACAGATTTGACATTTTCTACAACAGGGTGATCAAATTAATATATTACATCTGTAGCTGCACAAAGACTTCTGAAATATGCAGATGTACCTAAAGCCACATAATTTGTCTGCAAGAACTGAGTATTCAGTCAAACATAAAAGATGATGTAACACAAACATTATGACAGAAAAGAAGGGAAGAATGAATGATGGAAGAAGAGACGCCAATGAAAACATATCAACTCAAAACCTTGATCCAAGGCTATATTGTGTTTGTCGTTATCAAGAAAACAGGGTCACCATTTGTCCCCAAACTGTGATCACACCATTCTACAGAAACATGAAATTGAACCGTTACTAATGTAAACCTCCCATGGGTTCGATCATTCCAACCAATCATCAATTGTTGCTATACATAATTTACCCGAAAGGTGTCTGCCTACAGGGAAGAAATTACACCGGGAGCGATGCAGTATCATCACCACACCAACCCAGCCAACCGCAAAAGCCAACACAGCCAATACTCATATCCCAGTGTTCCACTAACTACACTGCCACTGCCCACTCTTTTAGCGACAGATGTAGGATCTTAATTTGAGCCAGTATGTGAATTGTGAATTATCATGTGAATTATAATCAAACTTTTTTGTAGGGGCTGAATTTGAAAAAAAAACTCAAATACACTACAAGTTTGTATTTCCTGCTGTGCAGGAAAATTCTCTGCAACAGAAATGTGTGATTGAATTAAGATCCTACATCTGTATAGTACCCCAAAGGAAATACTAATGATACAATCAAAATATAGACCGAAAATGAGGATAAAACACACATAATATCCAAAAAGACAACGCTCATATCCCAGTATCATAATATCCTCACAGCCACTGCCCACTCCTTTAGATATACTACTTCCACACAGGATTGGATATGTTTCTTTAAATAGTTACCTGTCCAAAATTTGTAATCAGTAATTTTACGTAAAAAATATATATTTCCAATGCTGAATTGAACGTCATTGAGAAAACAGAAAGGTGTCACAATGTATTTTTTTTCTCGCAAACATGCTTTCGCAAACATGATTTTAATCACACTTCTAAGAAGTAATTATCTAGTTATTCGAAGGTATCTATCATCTAATTACAATATTTTTGCTGGTAACGTAACTGATTACAGTTCATTTTTTTGTAATCAGATTACTGTAGTCAGTCAGTCCCCACAGAATCAATAGATCAGGGTTGGGCAACTGGCCCACGGACCAATTTCACATTAAAAAAAAATAATAAATTCAGACGGGGTCTCAACTTACTGTTGAGAGTTAAAATAACAGAATACACAATGTGCAATTTCGTAATTTCAATTTTGGTTATGCTTCAACAGTAAGTCAATTAACCCATGTCAGAAAAACATTTATAGATTGGTAAATTAGTCTAGAGGCCAGCTATCTAAACTTGTAGTAAGCAAGGTCGAATTACCAACCGGGTGGGGCCCATTGATAATCAGTTATCATATTAAAAACTGCAAACATTTTCCTCCACCCTATGGCAATATACAGTGGGGCAAAGAATTATTTAGTCAGCCACCAATTGTGCAAGTTCTCCTACTTAAAAAGATGAGAGAGGCCTGTAATTTTCATCACAGGTACACTTCAACTATGACAGACAAAATGAGAAAAAAATCCAGAAAACCACATTGTAGGATTTTTAATGAATTTATTTGCAAATTATGGTGGAAAATAAGTATTTGGTCACCTACAAACAAGCAAGATTTCTGGCTCTCACAGACCTGTAACTTCTTCTTTAAGAGGCTCCTCTGTCCTCCACTCGTTACCTGTATTAATGGCACCTATTTGAACTTGTTATCAGTATAAAAGACACCTGTCCACAACCTCAAACAGTCACACTCCAAATTCCACTATGGCCAAGACCAAAGAGCTGTCAAAGGACACCAGAAACAAAATTGTAGACCTGCACTAGGCCGGAAAGACTGAATCTGCAATAGGTAAGCAGCTTGGTTTGAATAAATCAACTGTGGGCGCAATTATTAGGAAATGGAAGACATACAAGACCACTGATAATCTCCCTCGATCTGGGGCTCCACGCAAGATCTCACCCTGTGGGGTCAAAATGATCACAAGAACGGTGAGCAAAAATCCCAGAACCACACGGGGGGACCTAGTGAATGACCTGCAGAGAGCTGGGACCAAAGAAACAAAGCCTACCATCAATAACACACTACGCCGCCAGGGACTCAAATCCTGCAGTGCCAGACGTGTCCCACTGCTTAAGCCAGTACATGTCCAGTCCCGTCTGAAGTTTGCTAGAGAGCATTTGGATGATCCAGAAGAAGATTGGGAGAAAGTCATATGGTCAGATGAAACCAAAATATAACTTTTTGGTAAAAACTCAACTCGTCGTGTTTGGAGGACAAAGAATGCTGAGTTGCATCCAAAGAACACCATACCTACTGTGAAGCATGGAGGTGGAAACATCATGCTTTGGGGCTGTTTTTCTGCAAAGGGACCAGGACGACTGATCCGTGTAAAGGAAAGAATGAATGGGGCCATGTATCGTGAGATTTTGAGTGAAAACCTCCTTCCATCAGCAAGGGCATTGAAGATTAAACGTGGCTGGGTCTTTCAGCATGACAATGATCCCAAACACACCGCCCGGGCAACGAAGGAGTGGCTTCGTAAGAAGCATTTCAAGGTCCTGGAGTGGCCTAGCCAGTCTCCAGATCTCAACCCCATAGAAAATCTTTGGAGGGAGTTGAAAGTCCGTGTTGCCCAGCAACAGGACCAAAACATCACTGCTCTAGAGGAGATCTGCATGGAGGAATGGGCCAAAATACCAGCAACAGTGTGCGAAAACCTTGTGAAGACTTACAGAAAACGTTTGACCTCTGTTATTGCCAACAAAGGGTATATAAAAAAGTATTGAGATAAACTTTTGTTATTGACCAAATACTTATTTTCCACCATAATTTGCAAATAAATTCATAAAAAATCCTACAATGTGATTTTCTGCATTTTTTTTTCTCATTTTGTCTGTCATAGGTGAAGTGTACCTATGATGAAAATTACAGGCCTCTCATCTTTGCACAATTGGTGGCTGACTAAATACTTTTTTGCCCTACTGTATGTAGAATTGCAGGAAATTAGCTGTAAAAATTCATATTTTTCTCTCTGCCCCATAGTAAAATTAGTAGAATTTAATGAAATGAGTTATAACATTTCAAAATCTTTTCTCTGCCCTGTGGAAAAATGTGTAGTATTGCAGCAACGACACCATTTTTTAAAAACGACACCATTTTCTCTACGCCCCATGGCAAAATGTGCAGCAATACTCCACCAACCCAATCAAAGTTGTCCATCCCTGATATAAATTATACAATCAAAAATGGACCAAAAAAAATACTTTCAGAAAAAAACCCGTCATAATATCACTCTCCCCCACCCACACAACTGCGACCCCCAAACACACACACACACACACCGTTGTATCCCTCTCTCCCATAATGTCACGCACACAGCTACTTTGAGTCGTCTGAGTTGGGAATGCCCCAATTCAATGAGATGGGAGACCGAGCCAAAGAGCCTGCATAGGGAGGGCTTTCCAATTGAATCGTGTACATGTGCGGCCTCTCTAATCCCCCTCAAAGCGCTCCAGATCTGACAAGATCGGGATCTGGATCTGTCAGACCGACTGGAATGACAACAAGACCAGAATGAGTTGTCAGAAATGCCCGTGGCGAGGACGTGATATGCAAACACAACATGCTTCCTTCACCACTTAGCGTGCGATGTGGGATTACGACACAAACAATCAACCTAGTAGTTGATGTTGTTCATTGTGGAGGACATGGTAACGTATCAGGTACCAGGGATGTTAATGGGCATGGGGGTTTAGAATGCAGCTGTATGTGATGGAGAGGCCATATGTACATAATGTATATGAATAGAAGGAGTCTCAAATTTCCTTAAAATAAACATCTTCCTTCAGCATTGAGTTGAATAATCTGTCGCTAGAGGACGATTAAATAGCTGTTCTTGAGGATCACAGATGCAATTTTCCGGGTTAGTTCTCCCTCCTACGCAGTTTTCTTAAAGAGAAGGAATTGGGTGGAGTCATGATAAGGCCTCGACTCTAAAGCGAACAGACCAAGACCATCACGTTGTCAAATGGTTGTTAGACAGAGAGAGAGAGAGAGAGAGAGAGATGGGAAAGAGAGAGAAATTGGGGAAGAGAGAGCGAGAGACATGGGGGAAGAGAAAGAGAGAGTGTGTGTGTGTGTGGGAGAGAGACCTATAAAGAGCGAGAGATTGAGAGAGACAGAGACAGAGACACAGAGAGCGAGAGAGAGAGAGAGAGAGAGAGAGAGAGAGAGAGAGAGAGAGAGAGTGAGAGAGAGAGAGAGAGAGAAAAATGACCAAACTAAAATGCTATTTGGCCCTAAACAGAGAGTACACAGTGGCAGAATACCTGACCACTGTGACTGACCCAAACTTAAGGAAAGCTTTGACTATGTACAGATTCAGTGAGCATAGCCTTGCTATTGAGAAAGGTCCCCATCAAGAGAAGACTGGCTAGGTGCACACTACCCAAAAACTTCCTAACTTCCTGCCAAATATATGATCATATTAGAGACACATATTTCCCTCAGATTACACAGACCCACAAAGAATTCGAAAACGAATCATATTTTGATAAACTCCCATATCTATCTATGAAATACCAGTGTGCCATCACAACAGCAATATTTGTGACCTTTTGCCACGAAAAAAGGGCAACCAGTGAAGAACAAACACCATTGTAAACACAAGGTAGGCCCTAAAAATGGTCAAAGACTCCAGCCACTCTAGTAATAGACTGTTATCTCTGCTACCGCACGGCAAGCGGTGCCGGTGCGCCAAGTCTAGGTCCAAGAGGCAGAGACGCAGAGAGAGAGAGACAGAATGAGAGAGAGAGAGAGAGAGAGAGAGAGAGAGAGAGAGAGAGAGAGAGAGAGAGAGAGAGAGAGAGAGAGAGAGAGAGGGCGGGAGAGGGAAAAAACAGTTAATAAATGTTCCGTTTACAACCACTTAAATAATAAGTAAATATTCATAGAGTCCCATAATGAATAAATTTCAACTATTCACAAATTCTTGTTTTGATATTTTGATTCGACCGAACTGATTGTAATGCTAATGTTCTAGTGCAGACAAAAGACTAAATAGACCGTCCTGTCTTCTCAGCATTGGTGGAGGTAGATGGTAGTCTATCTACAGTACAGTGGGGGTTGGGGATGAACCCATACACATCTTCCATCAGCCTAAATCAAACCAACATTTCACTAGAAAAATCAAAGGAGAGTCATTTATTGAACAGGCATCAGTGAAGTGCAATGATATAGGACGTCAAACAAACCTGACTTTCAGGGCTATATAGCTATAGGTCTAGTTCACCTGAATGGCTTGCTTGAGTTGCTCACATCTGGTATTCTCCTGATGCTGCAGCTGGTCATTTGAGATTAATATACTTAATTTATGTACACCCACAAAATTACAGGTTTTACTTTTGAATTATTTACCCCTGTTTTCCACAGAAAAAATCTCAATTAGCTAGAAATAACAGACTGTGCTAATTTTAGCTGTAGGTTTGAATAATTCCACACAGCTTTATGCCTCACATTGTGTAATAATATTGCTATCATACTGCTGTTAGCCATTATGATAATTTACATCACACTGATGATGGAAGGCAGATGAGCAGCAGTAGCTGAAGCCAGCAGCCAGAGGTTAGTGGCCAGGTAACTAGGGTAGAGGTAGATAATATAATGCACCAGGTAAGGTCAGAGGTCAGTGGCTAGGTGACTAGGGCACAGGTAGATAATATAATGTACTAGGTAAGGTCAGAGGTCAGTGGCTAGGTGACTAGGGCACAGGTAGATAATATAATGCATCAGGTAAGGTCAGAGGTCAGTGGATTGGTACAGTGACTTGCAAAAGTATTCATCCCCCTTGGTGTTTTTCCTATTTTTGTTGCATTACAACCTGTAATTGAAATTGATTTTTATTTGGATGTCATGTAATGGACATACACAAAATAGTCCAAATTGGTGAGGTGAAAGGAAAGAAAATAGTTCAAATGGAAAAGGGGTGGGTGCATATGTATTCACCTCTTTGCTATGAAGCCCCTAAGTAAGATCTGGTGCAGCCAATTACCTTCAGAAGTCACAAAATTATTTAAATAAAGTCCACCTGTGTGCAATCTAAGTGTCACATGATCTCAGTATATATACACCTGTTCTGAAAGGCCCCAGAGTCTGCAACACCACTAAGCAAGGGGCACCACCAAGCAAGTGGCACCATGAAGACCAAGGAGCTCTCCAAACAAGTCAGTGACAAAGCTGTGGAAAAGTACAGATCAGGGTTGGGTTATAAAAAAATATCTGAAACTTTGAACATCCCACGGAGCACCATTAAATCCATTATTCAAAAATGGAAAAAATATGGCACCACAACAAACCAGCCAAGAGAGGGACGCCCACCAAAACTCACGGACCAGGCAAGGAGGGCATTAATCAGAGAGGCAACAAAGAGACCAAAGATAACCCTGAAGGAGCTGCAAAGTTCCACAGCAGAGATTGGGGTATCTGTCCATAGGATCACTTTAAGCCGTACACTCCACAGAGCTGGGCTTTACGGAAGAGTGGCTAGAAAGAAGCCCTTGCTTAAAGACAAAAATAAGCAAACATGTTTGGTGTTCTCTAAAAGGCATGTGGGAGACTCCCCAAACATATGGAAAAAGGTACTCTGGGCAGATAAGACTAAAATTGAGCTTTTTGGCCATGAAGGAAAATGCTATGTCTGGTGCAAACCTAACACCTCTCATCACCCCTGAGAACCCCATCCCCACAGTGAAGCATGGTGGTGGCAGCATCATGCTGTGGGGATGTTTTTCCATCGGCAGGGACTGGGAAACTGGTCAGAATTGAGGGAATGATGGATGGTGCTAAATACAGGGAAATTCTTGAGGAAAACTGTTTCAGTCTTCCAGAGATTTGAGACTGGGATGGAGGTTCACCTTCCAGCAGGACAATGACCCTAAGTATACTGATAAAGCAACACTCGAGTGGTTTAAGGGGAAACATTTAAATGTCTTGGAATGGCCTAGTCAAAGCCCAGACCTCAATCCAATTGAGAATCTGTGGTATGACTTAAAGATTGCTGTACACCAGCGGAACCCATCCAACTTGAAGGAACTGGAGCAGTTTTGCCTTGAAGAATCCCAGTGGCTAGATGTGCCAAGCTTATAGAGACATACCCCAAGAGACTTGCAGCTGTAATTGCTGCAAAAGTTGGCTCTACAAAGTATTGACTTTGGGGTGGTGAATAGTTGTGCGCGCTCAAGTTCAGTTTTTTGTCTTATTTCTTGTTTGTTTCACAATAAAACATCTATTTTAATTCCAGGTTGTAAGGCAACAAAATAGGAAAAATGCCAAGAAGGCTGAATATTTTCGCAATGGATGTTGCCACCAAGAGGCTACACATCCTAACAATAGGATGCTTTGCACACACATTGAATCTGGCAGCGCAGAAAATCTACAAATTTACTTCCATTGATAAATGGGCAGCCCGAATCAGAGCAGTGGTCGTGTGGTTCAAGAGATCATCAATGTCCAAAACAGTCTTTAAGGAAAATCAGCAGCTCCTTGGTGAAAAGCCAGTTCAATCTATTAAAGTAATATTTTGAAATAATTCAATATTATAATTCAATATATTTAATTCAATATTTAACTCTCACTCATCCTTGATGTGAAGACCAGATCAAACTCGTTTTATCTAATGACCGAGAGATTCATGGAGCAGTATCCAGCGATCCAAGCAGCAGCCTTGGACCCACAACCGTGAAAAGCAATGACATGAAGTACAACCTGGACCGTCTGAAGGACGAGGACTTCCATAAGGCTGAGGAGTTTGTCCAGCTCATGAGAATCCTCTATACATCCACACCGTGTGTCATGTGAAAAGAAGCCCCCTGTGGAGAGATCATACCCATCCTCCACAAACTGGAAGAGCAATTCACTGTGAAGCATGAAGATCAGTTTGTGGCAACCATCAACGACGAGGACATTCAAGCCTTCCTGCAAGAGGCCACAGCAATGGACCCCAGATTTAAAGGGAGGCCGGTGAGTGACGTCACCTGGGACAGGTTGAGGAAAGCAACTGTCGAGGCCAATGTGACAGGAGCAACAGAAGGGCCGTCAGAGGAGCCGGAGCAGACAGACACAGAGCACCAGCAACAGGAGGAGGAGTCTGTCGGAGGAGGAGAGGAAATGGAGGAGACAGTCCCTCCATTGCACACAACAAGGAGTGCCTTGGAGGAGCTGTTCTCAGAGGAGGACAGGGAGTTGAGGTTGACGATCCAACAGGACACCTCGTCCCTCAACCTCAGTGAGTGTGTTGACCTAGAGGTGGAGCTCTACGAAGGCCTGCCTCCCGTCTCCATGGCTGAAGATCCTGTGATGTGGTGGTGGGAGAAGAGAGCTACTCTGCCCCTCCTCACAAACATTGCAACAAGCCACCTCTGTGCTCAAGCCTCCTCCACCCCTAGTGAGAGGGTATTTTTGACTGCAGGGAACACAATAAGTCAGGAGAGGTCCCGACTTCTGCCAGAGAAGGCAAATATGTTGATCTTTCTCCAGGAGAACTGCTAAGAACTGTTAATCCTTTTGCAGCCCACCTGCATGCCCCACCCGTGTTGCTCTATACCACTGTATTGTCTTTTGCAGGAAAATATTGTATTTTGTAGGAAAATATTGTTTATTTTACGTTTCAGAAAATATAGCAATGTTAATTCTGTTTTGTTTAATTTTTTGTTGTAAAAAAATAACAAAAAGATTGATAAGCAGTATCGGTAAGAGTAGCAATACAGTTAAAATCTTAACTATACCCATCCCTAGATGAGAGGTGGCTGGTGGGCGCATCATGGTTCAAATCTGGAGCCAGAGTGGGATCAGTGCACCCTAGTGTGTCATGATTACCACCGCTGGGGCGTGGAGGGAACGGGAGGGGAGCTAGGAGAGTCAGAACATCCCATCAGTTCAAACCGGATGACCTTGAGCAACGACTAAAGCTGTGGTCTAAGCATAATGGTTCCCCCCCTACCCCCTTCTCAAAAGTCTCTTTGACTTAAAGTTTTCCTGAGGAAGCCATGCATACTTGGCTTCTCTTAAGCTGCATTCAACACTCAAGCCAGCCCTTACTTTACTATACTGACAACATTATGCGCAAACGTTACCCAATTTAGCCAAGCCTGGGAACTACAAAATGTTTAACTTGTTGTTGTTGTTGCAAAACGATATTCCTCTTGTGTGACAAACTAGTGACGGCCTGTTACATCATTTGTTGCTGTGTCCTGAAGTATAATTTAAAGGTCTTGATATTCATCATTCATGTTGTTCCACATCTCTAATGAATCACGCATAAAATATGCAACACCCCTCCCATGTAAATGTCGCTCCCGCATAGAATGCACTCGCTTTTTCAAAAGTGTGTTTAAGGCTCAGTGCAAAGTTAGTTTTTCCTGTGTTTTGTGTCATCTGCTGATGAATAAATTGGATCAGTGTTATTTCCTGATAGTTGCTGGTTGAAAACAATCTACACAGGACCTCATAATCAGTTTGTTTTGATGGTGGTTTGCCTGGCGACATTACCAAACTGGTTATTAATAGACCAATAACAAAGAGAGTTTCAGACCTTTCTGCCAATAACTGCTATTTTTCAGTTTTCCCCTCCTCACTCAGACCACGCCCAGACAGTCCTAGCAACATTTTTCTTGAGAAATAATCTCCGGCTAAAAGTTTTTAAATTTTTTTAAACAATTTATTGGAACACCATTACAGTGAGGCACTTAATGATTTGAGATTGATATAAATATGGCTGCATTGGGCCTTTAAGAGTGATTGCATCCTGCACCGCATTAAAAACACAGACACACACACACATTATGAATTCTGGAAAGGGGAATTTTCTCATCTGTATTCAGTCAATTAAAACTAAACCACAGGCTATCAAATGGTAAAACAGTATGTGAGATTAACAGCTACTTCACGTGTTCCTCGCCTCCTGTGTGGGGGTAACTTCCACGAATAATGGGGGACGTTTACTCCCCCCACACACGTTCCGAAAGGAGAAGAAGCTGTGCCCCTCACATCTCAAATCAAAGTTCCCTCCCTTGTCCTCCTGCTTCCTAATAAATCTTCCAAATTCTATCCATATATGGTCATCGAAAAGGGATAATTTTATCAAACAAAGTTTAATGAGTCATAAAGACGTGTTTATCTGTTGATGTGTGGCAAGAACTTCACTCCAGAAATGTCTTTGCCAAATTCACGATTAAAAGTTCATAACTAGTGTAGAAGAACACAAAGGTGATTCAGATTTGTCTAGATAAATAATGCATGGATCCATTTTATTGTTGCATATCTGTATCCCTTAATAACGCCTTTATGAGATTGCTCATAGGATTTACAAAAAGATGAATACCGATAAATAATTGATGTGTCGAGGCGTTTGATTTTGTTACAGTTTAATTTACTTGGTAAAGATGAATAACCTTCAAATCAATTATTCAGGAGCAAATTAATCAAAACAAAGTATGGAAATAAATCGCATCTTCCATAACTTCATCATGGCCAATGGTTTGGGGGGGGGGGGCTACAGCTTATGGTAGTTTACAACAGGGAGATGTTATGAAGCAGTGTAAAATAATCACTGTGCATATCTACATTGGCTCTCTTGCAGTAGTGTGTTAGTAAAGGGGGATGAAATAGCCTTAGGTTAGTCTTGGGCATATTGTTGTTGAATCAGACACGTGGGGGCGTGGGTGGTATGTTTATTGCTTTTTCCGTGGATGACAGCAACAATCAAATCTAATCAAATGTATTTATAAAGTCCTTCTTACATCAGCTGATATCTCAAAGTGCTTTACAGAAATCCAGCCTTAAAACCCCCAAACAGCAAGCAATGCAGGTGTAGAAGCACGGTGGCTAGGAAAAACTCCCTAGAGAGGCCAGAACCAAGGAAGAAACCTAGGTGGCCAGTCCTTTCTGGCTGTGCCGGGTGGAGATTATAATAGTACATGGCCAAGATGTTCAAATGTTCATAGATGACTGGCAGGGTCAAGTAATAATAATCACAATGGTTGTCGAGGATGCAACAGACAAGCACCTCAGGAGTAAATGTCAGTTGGCTTTTCATAGCCGATCATTCAGAGTATCTCTACCGCTCCTGCTGTCTCTAGAGAGTTGAAAACAGCAGGTCTGGGACAGGTAGCACGTCCGGTGAACAGGTCAGGATTCCATAGCCGCAGGCAGAACAGTTGAAACTGGAGCAGCAGCACAGCCAGGTGGACTGGGGATCGCAAGGAGTCATCAGGCCAGGTAGTCCTGAGGCATGGTCCTAGGACTCAGGTCCTCCGAGAGAGAGAGAGAAAGAGAGAATTAGAGAGCAATAATCTATTGAAAGTCAGGTGTGGCCGGGTTGTTATTTACCTTCAGGTATGAAAGATATATAATTATGAATATCCTATGAATGCACACAGCATGCAGTTCTTGCCAAGTGCTTACTAATCAAAAGCCAACATGAACATGGCTGTTGGCTGTTTTAACCCATACTGTGCCTGTTTGCAAGGGGATTTTACAGTACATCCCTTTTCTGCTCATCATGAGGTGTTTTCTCTACTCTATATGCAGTACATGCATGTATTTTAGATGTGCTTTCATCTTGGAGTGGGTACATCATAGTTGGTTAACATATTTCTCTCTCCCAACACATCAAACACATGCCTGCTGCATTAAGTGGTTTAGGTTATTTCCTTCCCTCGAACAAAGTGGTGTGTGTGTGTGTGTGTGTGTGTGTGTGTGTGTGTGTGTGTGTGTGCGCACAGCCACTCGACCAGTCACTATGACACAACATATTGATAGACTTTTGAAAATACATCAAAAAGGATTTCTAGGCCAAACAAACGAGTGATTTTACTGCTGTTTGCTCTGACTGGATCATTCATCACAATGAAAGAAAACCCTTTCTGACATAACAGAGGTCAAAAAGTATTTGCCAAGTACATTTATTTCAACTGTATCAAAGTCTATAAAAACCTATGTTAGCACTTTTTTCTGGGGAATACAAATAACTAATTGATGCAAGGAAGAACACTCAACCCACACATTTTTCAATGACCAGACACGGGTCAATGACCTCTGGTCCAGATACAGCGCCATGGTTCAGGGAACTAGAGGGAAAGTCACGGTCCTAAAAACAATCAATACCTCAATACTTCATTCAACTCTGACCCTACACAGCGAAGTCGGACAAGCAAGCAAGCCAGGGAAATTTACCAAGGGCTACTTGCTTATATAACCAACACAATGTTGGGATTCCCTGAAGCTACTCTTGTCGAGGAAGTAATACAAGTAATCAGAATATAGGACCTAGAATAATGGTAACCAAGGACAGCTTTTTTCCATCTATGTAACATTGCAAAAATCAGAAACTTTCTGTCCAAAAATTATGCAGAAAAATTCATCCATACTTTTGCTACTTCTAGGTTAGACTACTGCAATGCTCTACTTTACGGCTACCTGGATAAAGCACTAAATAAACTTCAGTTAGTGCTAAATACGGCTGCTGGAATCCTGACTAGAACCCAAAGAATTTGATCATATTACTCCAGTGCTAGCCTCCCTACACTGGCTTCCTGTTAAGGCAAGGGCTGATTTCAAGGTTTTACTGCTAACCTACAAAGCATTACATGGGCTTGCTCCTACCTATCTCTCTGATTTGGTCCTGCCGTACATACCTACACGTACACTACAGTAACAAGACACAGGCCTCCTAATTGTCCCTAGAATTTCTAAGCAAACAGCTGGAGGCAGGGCTTTCTCCTATAGAGCTCCATTTTTATGGAATGGTCTGCCTACCCATGTGAGAGACGCAGACTCAGTCTCAACCTTTATGTCTTTACTGAAGACTCATCTCTTCAGTGGGTCATATGATTGAGTGTAGTCTGGCCCAGGAGTGTGAAGGTGAACGGAAAGGCTCTGGAGCAACGAACCGCCCTTGCTGTCTCTGCCTGGCCGATTCCGCTCTCTCCACTGGGATTCTCTGCATCTAACCCTATTACAGGGGCTGAGTCACTGACTTACTGGTGCTCTTCCATGCCTGACAGGACCCCTGTCCAGGGGTTCCTGTCTGGGTTGGCGTCCCCCCCTTGGGTTGTGCCATGGCGGAGATCTTTGTGGGCTATACTCGGCCTTGTCTCAGGATGGTAAGTTGGTGGTTGAAGATATCCCTCTAGTGGTGTGGGGGCTGTGCTTTGGCAAAGTGGGTGGGGTTATATCCTTCCTGTTTGGCCCTGTCCAGGGGTATCATCAGATGGGGCCACAGTGTCTCCTGACCCCTCCTGTCTCAGCCTCCAGTATTCATGCTGCAGTAGTTTATGTGTCGGGGGCTAGGGACAGTTTGTTATATCTGGAGTACTTAAGTACTTAACTATATAAGTATGCTTTCTCTCTTTCTATCTTTCTTTCTCTCTCTTGGAGGACCTGAGCCCTGGGACCATGAATCAGGACTACCTGGCATGAGGACTCCTTGCTGTCCCCAGTCCACCTGGCCATGCTGCTGCTCCAGTTTCAACTGTTCTGCCTGCGGCTATGGAATCCTGACCTGTTCGCCGGACATGCTGTTTTCAACTCTCTAGAGATAGCAGGAGTGGTAGAGATACTCTTAATGATCGGCTATGAAAAGCCAACTGACATTTACTCCTGAGGTGCTGACTTGCTGCACCCTCAACAACTACTGTGATTATTATTATTTGACCATGCTGGTCATTTATGAACATTTTAACATCTTGGCCATGTTCTGTTATAATCTCCACCCGGCACAACCAGAAGAGGACTGGCCACCCCTCATAGCCTGGTTCCTCTGTAGGTTTCTTCCTAGGTTTTGGCCTTTCTAGGGAGTTTTTCCTAGCCACCGTGCTTCTACACCTGCATTGCTTGCTGTTTGGGGTTTTAGGCTGGGTTTCTGTACAGCACTTTGAGATATCAGCTGATGTACGAAGGGCTATATAAATACATTGGATTTGATTTTGATTTGAATAGTCTAGCCTAGCGACGGTATAAACTTTCATCAGATGAAATAAATACCGTAGTGCAGTTTAATCAAGGTTGCACAGGTAACCTATAAGCCCATGACCGTGACAGGCTCAAGAGATATCAACAACATCTGACCAGAAACAAAAGAAGGGACCTCAAATCACAACAAAACCCAGACCATCCCATCACACCGTCTCTCCATCCCTCCATCCCGAGAATGGAATGCATGCCAATCAGGACTGCTGAGAGATGGGGTTCAGGGAATTCCTGCTCAGGCATACATCTGATCATCCCTTTGTTCTGTCAATCGGCTGAAAAGCGAAACGGGATGACCTTGCTCCTGGGGTTCCTGACCTTTCTCATTGAAGGCATTCTGCTATTGACAGTGACATGCTCTTTATAGGCTGTTTGAACCTTCAATCCTGTGTGTGACGGCGCGAGAGAGGCATGTGTAGTGGGAAGTCAGAAGTGCCCTCAGCGACGTGAGTGAGTCAACGAACGTGCTCCTATATTGTCGAGGCAGAATCATTTCAGCTTTGTCACAAAAACAATACTCCACAGGAGAAATCATAGAAATAGAATCATTAGATTCTATTGCTATGGGAGATATATATCAAGAGAAATATCATTGTGTGGATGGAAGCAGGGAATTTACATTTAGACCTGTGATACTGTGTAAGACTGAATAAATTCAGTGATCTCTGCTGTGCTTTTTACTCCTCACCTCTCTCCCGTCCGGCTTGCTCATCTCAAAAACGAATCCAATTTTCTGGGGCTTTTCAACATGACTGCATCTGGCTTCTTTCTCGATGGCCATGTCTGTGGGAGTGTGCCTCTGAAATGAAGCATATGAAATAACACTGGATACGGGGGTTGGACTCGACTGAGACTTCTAATAGATAGGATAGAGACAGCCGTGAACGTGGAGTCGACTAAGAGGGGAGTTTTATTGAACAGCTATTTCGTGGGAGAATAAAAAAGCAGTTGTGTTGACAATTGATCAATCTGAATGACTTTACGGGCTCCAATGGACAAGCAATAAGCCTATATCCACCTAGTTCAAATACAGCCACAGTTTTAAAATACGGAATCCATTCAAATGTAATTCAGTGTCAACACTGGGGTTCCAGTGAATCAGAAAATGTACTACTTTACCTGGAAATCAAAATGTGGTTTCAATATAATATGGACACCAATTAGACATGAATACAATGTGGACAAATTCAAATGAAGGGTAAACACGTTATGTTGGTGTAAACTATGTGGATTGTGGTATAGGAGTCAAATCAATCCATCACCCAATACAGCATAGCTTAGCCTTGTTCAAAGTTACAGTCTGGGAATCGGTCCAATGGTCATTTTCATTCTTGATATACACACATCGTTTTGCGGTTTTCCGAATGCCAGAGTGTAGCTTTAATAGGGGTATGTCCTAACTCTTACCTTCCCAAAAATAATCTTCAGATCAGGCTCATCCTTCCATCCATGGACTCAGCAGATGTGAGGGGAAGAAGGGATGCAGAAGGAGGGAAGGCTCTAGGGAACAGACAGGGACTACATTAGAGTTATTGGTCATTCCATCCCTCTGCTCAGGCTCAGGAGGGCCAGCAAAACCCAACTGCATTAGAGATTCTAATTTAGGAATGGCTCAGCACTTAGTAATCACTCAGGAAGAGCTACACCATCTGATCACTGAGGGGAGGAGAGAGAGGAGATGCCTGAGAATGGTTTAATTTGCATATCTCCATGACGACCTCCGTGTGACTTGCTCTTTGGTTTAGCTTTTGCGGACGAGTGGCTTCACCAACACATCGACAATGTGTAAGAAACAACAGACCTACACATTTTCGAATTTAACGTATAAAGGATTGTTGAATGTAAAAAGCCATTTGCGGTTTCATTTTCTATTTCAATTGTGACATGTTGTTTGTGTGTTGGCCATCACCACTGACTAGCTCACTAACACAGGTGGAAGGAATTGGGTTGTTTGATTAAAGGCGACAGTGGTTCTTCGTAAAAAGTTGCGTCGTACTGCAGCACAGCCTCAGAATTCTATGGCACGTTATTTAAGTGCCAGCCGTTGTTGCTAGTTTGACCACCAGAGGGCGTCTTTGAGAAGCATTTCACTGTCTTTAATATTGGCTGTACTAGAAAATGTAAAACCTTTATTGTAAGAACATAGTATATGGGATTGATTTTAAGAAATTGAGCTTAATTAACTGTATTAATATTATGGTGTTTCTATTCCAAGAAAAATGAAAAGACCAGTCCCTATGCTCTGTCATTCATTAGTAATAATCATCGTTGAATAACAGATCGGCTCCCGGAACTCATTAAGAGGTGGCTTCTAACTTCAGTAGAGTAATTCATCCAGAAGGTTAAACCCATAGGTTTTAGGCCTGCAGTAGGTTATAATAAACGAAAAGTTGTGTGTTAATTCATAAACCATGTGCCATGGAATTGGTACATCAAAAATCTCTTCCCAACTATTTCGCAATCTATTTTTGCACAACTGTCAATGTTTTGGTCCATGAAACTGGTATATATTTTTATTTATCACAATTTTCTTTAACCAATTTCAGTCTTTAATGCAGGGCCGACTGTCACGCCCTGACCTTAGTTATCTTTGTTTTCTTTATTATTTGGTTAGGTCAGGGTGTGACGAGGGTGGTTTGTGTAGTTTTTGCATTGTCTAGGGGTTTTGTATATCTAGGTGTTTATATGTCTATGGTTGCCTAGATTGGTTCCCAATCAGAGGCAGCTGTTTATCGTTGTCTCTGATTGGGGACCATATTTAGGTAGCCGTATTCCTTGGGTTTTTCGTGGGTTATAGTCTATGTGTCAGCACTCGGTTTATCATAGCGTCACGTTCGTTTTGTTTAGTTAGTTTAAGTGTTCTTCGGTAATTAAAGAAGAATGCATTCTTATCACGCTGCACCTTGGTCTCATCATTACGACGAACGTGACACCGACAGACAAGTTCCTTACGTTTTTTTTTTTTTACATAAATTGAGTGAAATTAACTGAAACTAGCACTAATTGTCATTAATGGCAACAATGGCTGACACTTAAATAACATGCCATAGAATTCTGCGGCAGCCCGCAAGCTGTGCCGCAGTACGACACAACTTTTAAAGGAAGAACCACTGTACATGCACGAATTGAATGTGAGATTGTGCACAACTTTTACGTGGCTCATTTGGTAGAGCAGGGCACTTGCAACACCAGAGGTGTGGGTTCTATTCCCACGGGGGGACCAGTACGAAAATGTCTGCGCTCACTACTTACTGTCGCTCTGGATAACAATGTCTGCTAAAAGACTCAAATGTAAATGCATTCAAAATGTTGTGTAACATCACTGACAGAAGTACAGTATCATCAGTAGACCAGGGGTGTATTCATTCAGCCCATTCTGTTTATTAAACATAAGCAAACGGAACAAAACGGGGAGGGACCTACCTGAATTTGTCCAATAGAACGTTTTTCTCTGTTATAGCTTCCATTTGGTTCTTAAACGACGTGATTCTTTTTTTCTGGACAAAAACAAACAGTTTAAAAATAATTCCACTCAAAAACAAAATGTTGTTATTTGTTTCATTTGTCCACTGTTGATACAAAACGCATCACACTGTGACACTCTGTATTTTGAAAGTTCTATGTCTTGAAAACTTCACTGCAGACATACAAAACATTTTGGGACTGTATCAACAGTGGACTAATAAAGCAAATACCAAAATATATTTTTTTTTTGGTGTGGTATTTTCCTTTAAAGCAGTTGAGCAGACTACAAAATGACCTAGTACTTCTTTAAAAAAACTTCAAAGCCCAACAACCACTGTTGTAATTATAGCATTGGCATGATGATGCGTAATGATGTTGAGCGTAATGTGTTGATTCCTTGTATTTCTTCTTAAGTGTTTTCCGTGTACTCCCCACATTGAAGTGTGAATGATACTGACAGGAATAGTGAGGCAAATTATCATCCTGCTCCAAAAGGCTTTTAAAATCATTGAGCACACCTGACCTGGAAATATAAGCTAACAAGGCAGAAGCACAATCCCTATTGTAACCAGAGAAAAGAGAGAAGAAAGACAAGAGAAAAGAAGAGAGAGAGAGAGAGAGAGAGAGTGAAGAAAGACAGGAGAGAGAGCGAGAGAGAGAGAGAGAGTGAAAGAGAAGATAGACAGAAGAGAAGAGAGAGCAAGAGAGAGAGAGAGAGAGAGAAGAAAGACAGGAGAGAGAGAGAGCGAGAGAGCGAAAGAGAAGATGGACAGAAGAGAAGAGAGAGCAAGAGAGAAAGACAAAAGAGAAGAGAGCGAGAGAAAGAGAGAAGATAGGCAGAAGAGAAGAGAGAGCGAGAGAGAGAGAGAAGAGAGAGAGGGAAAGAGAGAAGATAGGCAGAAGGGAAGAGAGAGAGAGAGGAAAGGTAGGAGAGAGAGAGAGAGAGAAAGAGAGAAGATAGGCAGAAGGGAAGAGAGAGCGAGAGAGTGAGACAGAGGAAAGGTAGGAGAGAGAGAGAGAAAAAGAGAAGATAGGCAGAAGGGAAGAGAGAGACAGAGAGGAAAGGTAGGAGAGAGAGAGAGAGAAAGAGAGAAAATAGGCAGAAGGAAAGAGTGAAAATAGGCAGAAGGGAAGAGAGAGCGAGAGAGAGAGACAGAGGAAAGGTAGGAGAGAGAGAGATAATTCAAGTGTTTCTATGTGTGTGTGTGAGGTATATTACATGTTTAAGTAGTTTCATAGCTGCAACGCATAGTCAAAGCAAGAATAGCACACAACAGCACATCACATTTCAGCCACATTCACACAGGATCCAAATAACCGTAGCACATTATCCTTTCACATACATTGGTCACGCTACAACTGTGACATTAGCTGTCACGGCTGCTCTTTCAATGTTCACAACATGCCATGCCAACTTTGTCCTTGAACCATAGAAGCCCTTCTGAAGTAACTCAACAGACATGTTGATGTGGGTGGGTGGGTGTAAATATGTATGAAGGGGTGTGAATGTGCTCTGGGTCTTGTCAACACTGGAGGAGGGGCAGACCGAAGGGGAGGGCATATCATGTTATACAGGCCTTGTGACACAGCCCGTCTTGATTGACAGCTCAGCCCAACACTCAAGAGGAAGGGGCTGGAGGTCAAGGACCGCGATGTACGTTCAAGTATTGAACAAATATGAATAATTTTCCTTGTCTCCTTTACTCTCTGGGTTACATGGGTTCCAGATCTGCATTGCTTGCTGTTTGGGGTGTTAGGCTGGGTTTCTGCATACACACTGTGTGACATCTGCTGATGTAAAAAGGTCTTCATAAATACATTTGATTTGATTTACACCGATCAGAGATCACAGAGAGGGACGCAGATGAAGCCCTTTGAGAGTGTTGGGACTGAGCCATCATCTTAATTGCGGTCTTATCGTCACAGGATGTTGAGTTTCAAACCGACACAGGGCTGATGAACCCCTTTACAATGAAATGGTAATGGTCTACTGATTAAAACAAGTTGCACGGATTTCATTTGTTAACTCATGAATCATAATGACATGACATGACATGATGATAGAAGACAACACACTTGACAGATGCTAGAAGCGTATACTGTGGGAAACACACCACACACACACACACACACACACACACACACACACACACACACACACACACACACACACACACACACACACTGTATTCATTAGTGGAGGTCCCTGTCTGAAACGGGGCAAATCAATCAATTAGCCATTCTACTGTTACCAGCTTCATTAAAACCAGTTAAATGTAACTAAATGTAATTGAAAATGTAATCTACGTAACAACGAAAGTCATTATTTAACAAAAACTAGTAAATCTGCATACTCCAAGAAAGGTTCAAATCTCACCTTTCTGGTAAAAAAAATAGTTTAAAATGTAGTCACATTTGAGGACACAAGCTTAAGTACACAGTACAAATATGAAGTAGAAACAGCAGAAATATGTTCCTATTCAACAACACTGTATGAAGGCTTGAAATGACTTATACGCTAAATATAGTATAATCAAATTATAACTCGACTAACTATAAGATTTCACCTTCCTTACACGTGTAAAATACATATTTGTATATTTATTATTTCCAAAAGGTCTCTCTTGATCAAAACATCTACCCCCATCGCTGTGACCGTCTCAGGGAGCTCTGGCTTGGCTTCCTGAACTCATTAAGAATTCACCTTTCATTTCACATTATTCCTGTCAATCTATGACAAACAGAATGTTTCCTTTTGTTTAAAATCTATGAATTATTTTTGATTAATGGCTTTAAATTGATCTCTGAATGTGCTCCAGTGACAAAACCAGCCCCTCCTGCTGCGCTACGATGTAAGGATTCCAGACATGTGCTTTGTCAGGGTTCACTGTGACATAGGGTTCAGCCAGGAGTTGATGGACAGTCAGATGAGCGAATGAAATGGTAGGAGGGACATCCCATCTTTAAGTGGTTTCAGATTTCACATCCTATGTCACACAGGCGCACAGATCGATTCATAAGCAGAAATATTGGTGGGAACCGGTACCAGAACCACGCAGGTCCCCTAAACAGGGGACTTTACATCTAAGAGGTTGATTAATTAGGAGCCGTAGTGCTCATACTCCATCTCTGCTCTCACATAACACTAAACATCCAGAAGCTCTCTTCTCTTCCAAGATCACAGGCATGGAACATGTCTTATAGATGAATGTCAAATAGACAGGGAGTATTATTCCCAAAGTCTCAGCGGGTGGATGGGGAGGGAAGCCAGCCAAGGCATCAACAATAAGCCATTTTGGGGACAGGTCGGAGTTGGTGAGCTGCTCTTTCTGGCTTCTCAGCCAAGCTCTTTAACAGTGTGATACATTTCTGTGGCACCCCACCTTCCCCTCCCTGAACAGCCTGCACAATTCAGCACAGTGCGATGCGAGTGAGGGAGAAAGTAGGGGGAAGTGGCTGAGCACATATGAGCATTAGTGTGAGAGAAAAAAGGACTTTTGTCAGCCAGGAGAAATGGGATTATCAGCCAATTGTATGGGGGGGGGGGGGGGGGGACAGAGAGAGAGAGAGATGGTGTGTGTGTGTTTATCTGAGTGAGTGAGAGAGTGAGGAGTGTGTGCAAGACTCCCTATGCATAAATATAGGTCAGAGAGTGCCTGTAAGAGATGGAGAGATTGTTCAGGATGATACAATATCATGGCATGCCAAGCAGTAGTCATATGCTTAATTATCCGGAGTGTAATTATAGTACTTAGCTTTAAAGCTGTTTACTTTGATATGACAGAAAACTGCAAAAAGGAAACGTGAGTGCCGAAACACAATATTTGAGCAATAAAGTTCCATCACATTAACCCCAATGTGTCACCGTTTTTAAGTCACATACTCAGGCTTAATCCCCCCTGAAAACGTGAGTCGGCTGACTGAGGTCGCCACGGTCATTTGAAGCTGTCAGAATGGGCTAGCAGTCACCACAGACTGGCAATCAATATACCACTGGGCCTAGATGGGCCCTGATCAACTGGGAGAGGAGGAGAAGAGAACGACAGCGGGGTAGGGGGAATGGAGTGAGATGGGGGTGAGATGTAGGAGGAGAGGAAGTGAAGGAGAGGGAGAAAGAATAACAGGGAGAGAGGGAATGGGGAAGAAAGTGAACACTGAGCGAATGAGAGAAGGGGAGATGGTGTGAGGAGTCCCAGTAGAAGGGATAGAATCAGAGAACCAGAGGGGAGAAATTGAAAATGCCTGGAGATTTCACTCAACCCTGGCACTCCCTAATATGATTCCACATGAGCTGACGTGTGCAGAGATGAGGAGGAGAAGAAGTGACCGGACTCCTGAAAAGCAGCAGACTCACTCACCCTCCACTGCTGGCTAACACGTCCAGATCACTGAAAACAGACTAACACGTCCAGATCACTGACAACAGACTAACACGTCCAGATCACTGAAAACAGACTAACACATCCAGATCCCTGACAACAGACTAACACGTCCAGATCACTGACAACAGACTAACACGTCCAGATCACTGAAAACAGACTAACACGTCCAGATCACTGAAAACAGACTACCACCTCCAGATCACTGAAAACAGACTAACACGTCCAGATCACTGAAAACAGACTAACACGTCCAGATCACTGAAAACAGACTAACACGTCCAGATCACTGAAAACAGACTAACACGTCCAGATCACTGAAAACAGACTAACACATACAAACAGACTAACACGTCCAGATCACTGAAAACAGACTAACACATCCAGATCACTGAAAACAGACTAAGACATCCAGATCACTGAAAACAGACTAACACGTCCAGATCACTGAAAACAGACTAACACGTCCAGATCACTGACAACAGACTAACACGTCCAGATCCCTGAAAACAGACTAACACGTCCAGATCACTGAAAACAGACTAACACGTCCAGATCACTGAAAACAGACTAACACGTCCAGATCACTGAAAACAGACTAACACGTCCAGATCACTGAAAAGAGACTAACACATCCAGATCACTGAAAACAGACTAAGACATCCAGATCACTGAAAACAGACTAACACGTCCAGATCACTGAAAACAGACTAACACGTCCAGATCACTGACAACAGACTAACACGTCCAGATCCCTGAAAACAGACTAACACGTCCAGATCACTGAAAACAGACTAACACGTCCAGATCACTGACAACAGACTAACACGTCCAGATCACTGAAAACAGACTAACACGTCCAGATCACTGAAAACAGACTAACACGTCCAGATCCCTGACAACAGACTAACACGTCCAGATCACTGACAACAGACTAACACGTCCAGATCACTGAAAACAGACTAACACGTCCAGATCACTGAAAACAGACTAACACGTCCAGATCACTGAAAACAGACTAACACCTCCAGATCACTGAAAACAGACTAACACGTCCAGATCACTGAAAAGAGACTAACACCTCCAGATCACTGAAAACAGACTAACATGTCCAGATCACTGAAAACAGACTAACACGTCCAGATCACTGAAAACAGACTAACACGTCCAGATCCCTGAAAACAGACTAACACGTCCAGATCACTGAAAACAGACTAACACATACAAACAGACTAACACATCCAGATCATTGAAAACAGACTAACATGTCCAGATCACTGACAACAGACTAACACATACAAACAGACTAACACGTCCAGATCACTGAAAACAGACTAACACGTCCAGATCACTGAAAACAGACTAACACATCCAGATCACTGAAAACAGACTAAGACATCCAGATCACTGAAAACAGACTAACACGTCCAGATCACTGAAAACAGACTAACACGTCCAGATCACTGACAACAGACTAACACGTCCAGATCCCTGAAAACAGACTAACACGTCCAGATCACTGAAAACAGACTAACACGTCCAGATCACTGAAAACAGACTAACACGTCCAGATCACTGAAAACAGACTAACACATCCAGATCACTGAAAACAGACTAAGACATCCAGATCACTGAAAACAGACTAACACGTCCAGATCACTGAAAACAGACTAACACGTCCAGATCACTGACAACAGACTAACACGTCCAGATCCCTGAAAACAGACTAACACGTCCAGATCACTGAAAACAGACTAACACGTCCAGATCACTGACAACAGACTAACACATCCAGATCACTGAAAACAGACTAACACGTCCAGATCCCTGACAACACACTAACACGTCCAGATCACTGACAACAGACTAACACATCCAGATCACTGAAAACAGACTAACACGTCCAGATCACTGAAAACAGACTAACACGTCCAGATCACTGAAAACAGACTAACACGTCCAGATCACTGAAAACAGACTAACACGTCCAGATCACTGAAAACAGACTAACACCTCCAGATCACTGAAAACAGACTAACATGTCCAGATCACTGAAAACAGACTAACACGTCCAGGTCACTGAAAACAGACTAACACGTCCAGATCCCTGAAAACAGACTAACACGTCCAGATCACTGAAAACAGACTAACACATACAAACAGACTAACACATCCAGATCATTGAAAACAGACTAACATGTCCAGATCACTGACAACAGACTAACACGTCCAGATCACTGAAAACAGACTAACACGTCCAGATCCCTGAAAACAGACTAACACGTCCAGATCACTGAAAACAGACTAACACATACAAACAGACTAACACGCCCAGATCACTGAAAACAGACTAACACGTCCAGATCACTGAAAACAGACTAACACGTCCAGATCACTGAAAACAGACTAACACGTCCAGATCACTGAAAACAGACTAACACATCCAGATCACTGAAAACAGACTAAGACATCCAGATCACTGAAAACAGACTAACACGTCCAGATCACTGAAAACAGACTAACACGTCCAGATCACTGACAACAGACTAACACGTCCAGATCCCTGAAAACAGACTAACACGTCCAGATCACTGAAAACAGACTAACACGTCCAGATCACTGACAACAGACTAACACATCCAGATCACTGAAAACAGACTAACACGTCCAGATCCCTGACAACACACTAACACGTCCAGATCACTGACAACAGACTAACACATCCAGATCACTGAAAACAGACTAACACGTCCAGATCACTGAAAACAGACTAACACGTCCAGATCACTGAAAACAGACTAACACGTCCAGATCACTGAAAACAGACTAACACGTCCAGATCACTGAAAACAGACTAACACCTCCAGATCACTGAAAACAGACTAACATGTCCAGATCACTGAAAACAGACTAACACGTCCAGGTCACTGAAAACAGACTAACACGTCCAGATCCCTGAAAACAGACTAACACGTCCAGATCACTGAAAACAGACTAACACATACAAACAGACTAACACATCCAGATCATTGAAAACAGACTAACATGTCCAGATCACTGACAACAGACTAACACGTCCAGATCACTGAAAACAGACTAACACGTCCAGATCCCTGAAAACAGACTAACACGTCCAGATCACTGAAAACAGACTAACACATACAAACAGACTAACACGCCCAGATCACTGAAAACAGACTAACACGTCCAGATCACTGAAAACAGACTAACACGTCCAGATCACTGACAACAGACTAACACATACAAACAGACTAACACGCCCAGATCACTGAAAACAGACTAACACGTCCAGATCACTGAAAACAGACTAACACGTCCAGATCACTGAAAACAGACTAACACCTCCAGATCACTGAAAACAGACTAACACGTCCAGATCACTGAAAACAGACTAACACATACAAACAGACTAACACATCCAGATCATTGAAAACAGACTAACATGTCCAGATCACTGACAACAGACTAACACGTCCAGATCACTGAAAACAGACTAATACGTCCAGATCACTGAAAACAGACTAACACCTCCAGATCACTGACAACAGACTAACACGTCCAGATCACTGAAAACAGACTAACACGTCCAGATCACTGACAACAGACTAACATGTCCAGATCACTGACAACAGACTTTCATGTCCAGATCACTGACAACAGACTAACACGTCCAGATCCCTGAAAACAGACTAACACGTCCAGATCACTGAAAACAGACTAACATGTCCAGATCCCTGAAAACAGACTAACACGTCCAGATCACTGACAACAGACTAACACGTCCAGATCACTGAAAACAGACTAACATGTCCAGATCACTGAAAACAGACTAACACCTCCAGATCACTGAAAACAGACTAACACGTCCAGATCACTGAAAACAGACTAACAAGTCCAGATCACTGAAAACAGACTAACACCTCCAGATCACTGAAAACAGACTAACACCTCCAGATCACTGAAAACAGACTAACACGTCCAGATCCCTGACAACAGACTAACACGTCCAGATCACTGAAAACAGACTAACACCTCCAGATCACTGAAAACAGACTAACACGTCCAGATCACTGAAAACAGACTAACACCTCCAGATCACTACAATCAGGCGCGACAGAGAAACACGTGTCTCATCCAATACAGTCTCAAGTCAATTTGTAAGTCTAATAAAGATCTCTCTCTCTCTCTCTCTGAGTTGAGGGTGGCCTATTTTCAATGTCATTATTCAGGTTAATTCAATCTCCACGCAAATATGTGTGTGTGAGCGTGGGAGAGAATGTGTGTGTGTGTGCATGCATTCTTTGCCATCCTTTCTCCTAGATAGCAGAGTGTCACATGGGCCTCAAGTTAATCTAATCAGCCAATAGGGGCACAGATGGAGCCGGGCACCAGCTAGAAATGAGAATGACTGCATCTTGGTTAGCAGAGCTGGGAGACATGAAGCGCTCATCATTACCACGGAGCTACAGCTCAGCAGCAGTTGGTAGCTAGCTTTCCACCGAAGCTATTCTTCATGGTGCATTTGATTTCCCCACAGTGCACAGCAATGCATTTCTCTCTGTCTCATCAGAGCATTACACACAGTGCACATGCTCTTTCAACAATCCATCTGGGTATCAGCTCCAAGGCATACGGCAGTAGAAGAAGCCTTTTGAAAACTACTAATTTGTTGAGACTTTCTGAGAACTGGTTTTCTTAGAACTTTCCAATCACGTTCTCGCCCGAAAAAGGTCTTCAAACTCCAGCAGCAGTAAGATCTATAGGACCCAAAGTTGACATAATCAATCGGGGACACACACATTACAAGGCCAGTTAGATGAGTCTTCTTTAAAGTCCTGTGAGGAAAACCTTTGACCTTTCCCAGCACCGATCAAACCTGACCATCCAAGACCAACTGAGCCGTAACTGATCCCAAATGGAGACATTTTCCTCTTAACCCCACTGTGAAAGGCGTAATAGAGAGGTCACAGAGCCCAAACAGGGAGCTGATGACAGCTACCAACCAACCGGCTGACATTCTCAACGATGATATACTAGGGAAGACATTTACTCCTCTCCAAATGGTGTGTGTGTGTGTGTGTGTGTGTGTGTGTGTCTGTGTCTGTGTGTCTGTGTGTGTGTGTCTGTGTGGATTGTGATAAGTATGTGATTTCCATTATTATATAAAATGTAATTGCATTGTCATAGTTTTGGCACATGGAACAAACAATGTTCCTTTATTCCGTGTAGAGCAGCCACGTTCTGCCTAGGCACCAGGTAAGCACTAGACAACTTCCACATAGTCTAGAGGTCTTATTAACCAACTCTGGGACAACAGGATAAAGCATGTCTCACACACTCAGTCTGAAACCACAGCCCCCAGCAGAGGAAAAAACAGAGAGAGAGAGAGTGTGTGTGTGTGTGTGTGTGTGTGAGTGAGTTAGTGAATGAGTGTGTGTGTTTGTGTGTCTCACTTTAATATGATTATGACCCATTAATGACAGGGCAACGGAAATAACAGGGAAAACATTACGTATAATAGCAAATCTGGAGACCTGAAAAGGGAATTGAGTTGTAATTCTATGTATTTTTCATAAGCCGGGGCAAACTTCACCATTTTGACAGGGAGGCATTCAACAACTGAGCCTTGTGTTATTTATAATAAATGATAGAATCATATTTATAGCCTTTCTCTCCCCCCCCCCCCTTCTTTTTTCTTGGGTTATTTAAAGTGCTTGCATAATAAACGGCGTAGTCTTGATCTTTTAAAAAATTCAAATGGGCGATGTAAGATGCATTTCACAACCTCCGAAAACCACATGCGATTTGAAACAAGGCCTGCCAACGGAGAGACCGATGCCTTCACATCAAAGCAGTGAGAACAATCAGGGTGGGCCTCTCTGCCTTTTGCTCATTACCTATGCTCAAGAAAGCAACACGGACAGGATAGAGCTCTTGAAAGGGAGAAGCGGATGTTTTGAGAAAAGGAATTAGAATAGATTCAACATGAAACATAGTCACATTTGAGAGTGTTGTGTTATTCCCTTGTGACTAAGAAAATACAATCTAGATGACATTACAATCAAGCCACATGTATCGAGACATGAGTAGGGGATGGTTGGAACTCGCCAGGGATGCTGGGAAACGGCACCATTTTGTAAGTTCAATAGAGTTATCCGACTCAAATGGTTATGTTATATTTCACAGATCAATAGGATTGGAATGAGCTGATTTGTCTCTTCCGTTGGTCTTGCCATTGTTCAACCTGATGTTTTCACAATCCAAGGAGGTGATTGTAATGGAAGTGCCTTTAAAACACACAACACTACCTCCACCCACAAATGCATTTGATGCAATTTCTCGTGTGTGTTTGCCACATTAAATCAAATCAAGACGTAGAGAGGTGAAGTTGACGTTAGAGACAGCAAAGAACATTTCCCCCTCACTAGTGCCTCACGAACGGTTTCCATGGATATACCCTCACCTGCTCTGTTTATTAAAACAAATGATTCTGATTGAAACCGTTGTTACCACACCTGTCACATCTCCTCTAGTAACAAACAGCAATTATTTCCAGAGGCTAGAATCGCTTACAAAACCTGTCAATAGGGAATGGGGAAACTGAACGCATTTCTCCGAAACGTGTCTTCCGTATTTAACCCAACCCCTCTACAATATGTTATGGTTAGAGATAACTGTTATTACTGATTACTGATTACGAGAGGACGGGTAGGCTAAACTGGATTATATGCAGCAGCTCCCAGGTGGTCCCAGGTGTTAGCCTTATCAGGCTTGTCACCAAAGATTACTTTCCCTTTTCCTCATATTCGGGATGAGCACATATGTCTGGCCAAGCAGGAAGTGGCGATGGTGTACAATACGCGATGTGTCATAACAGGATATCTGTTTATTTATTTATTTGACATTTTGCCGGATGAAATCTCTTGTTTTCGAGAGTGTAAATAAAAAATGTGAATCGAGAATGTTAACAAGAATAATAGGGTGATGGGTTTTTACCTATAAACTTCAAACGTCCTCAATCATGTCGCAGAGGGAGAGAGAGGGAGGCCGGACGTGTAAATACTGTCAGAACGTGATATTGCTCGACGTCAGGGACCCTATGGGGAGGAGTGAGGAATGTGGGGGTTGAGGTCAGGTCAGATGACGTGAGGAAGAACAGCTATCACTAAAGTTCTGGATAGAGGTGGTGAGGTGTGTTGGCTGAACAGATGTGTAAGGAGGGGCACAGCATAGGAGAAAGGGTTAAATACCCGTGTTTGTTTAAACATGTTCCTTGTCTTATGCAGCTGAATGACAGGTTTAATAAGAGTCCGTGAGAGTCTACTGCTACAACTACTAATGTAACTAATACAAAAAACAGCTACAACTAATAATATAACTAATACAAACTACAGCTACACCTACTAATATAACTAATAAAAACTAATGCTACAACCATTAAAGTTGGAATTACAGAATCATCTAGAATGTCATTGTATGCTGTAGAGTAAAGATTTCTCTTCACTGGAACTACGGGGCCCGAGCCATGGAAAACAGCCCCAGACCATTATTCCTCCTCCACCAAACTTGACACCTGTCACTATGCATTGGGGCATGTAGCGCTCTCCTGGCATTCACCAAACCCAGATTCGTCCGTTGGACTGCCAGATGGTGAAGTGTGATTCATTGTTTTCACTGCTCCAGAGTCCAATGGAGGTGAGCTTTACACCACTCCAGCCGACGCTTGGCATTGTGCATGGTGATCTTAGGCTTGTGTGCGGCTGCTCGGCCAATGGAAACCCATTTCATGAAGCTCCAGTTATTGTGCTGACATTCCTTTCAGAGGCAGTTTGGAACTCAGTAGTCAGGACAGCGGTCCTGTTCTATGAGCTTGTGTGGCCTACCACTTCGCTGCTGAGCTATTAGAGCTCCTATATGTTTTCATTTCACAATAACAGCACTTACAGTTGACCGGGGCATGTCTAGCAGGGCAGACATTTGAGGAAATGACTTGATGGAATGTTGGCATCCTATGACGGTGCCACGTTGAAAGTCACTGAGCAGTCTTCCATCAAGGCATTTGCAGTTGGAGTCACACATGTTGTCCCCTGTCCGCTGCTCTGGCTGTGTGCTGCTGTTGTGGGTGTCTGGAGTGATCAGTGGTGACCCGTCATTCAGGTTAGCATGAATGAATACGTGTCACATATCGCAAACATTTCAGACTAGCTCTGTGCTAGGGGTTGGTAATGTTCTCTAGTTGAACCGTAATTGGCTCAGTGTTCTGTCACTCATGGGGACACTACGCCACCAAAATAATCTTCAGGGAGAGCTCGAAAATTCAATCCTCTTGGGTGCTGCCATAGATTTACGTTAGAAGTGCCCATCCAAGAAGGCTCAAGGTCACTGGCCACAGATAAAATGTCAAATCACATATCTACAGTAGCTTTGATTTGACTGATCATGTCAACATCAAACTTTCAAATGTTTTGCTAGCAAGCTAGGCAAGCAGTCATCATCATGAATCAAGTCGACAATCTACTGGGAAATCCTTTTATCATTAAAACAAGCTCCGACTGGGAAAATACGTTTTGAACGGTCATCCAACTCGGAATTCCAAGTCGGGAACTCTGGCCTCTTTCTAGAGCTCCGACCTGAAGATCACCGACGTCATGATACAACCTTGTTTTCTTCTGAGTTCCCAGTTGTATTGAAAGCACCACACATCCAGAAAATGCCAGACTTTATTGACAACGTTTCATGACAAAATTTGCCCACAAGAAGGACCGTCGCACCACCTTCCTGTTCAAGAGAGCACAGAACAACAAGGTGAGTCCAAAAATGTCTTGTATGCTGCCACATAAATGATGTAATATGCCAGGGAGATATATATACTCTAACTAAGAAAGTAATACTAATCGTATATTGTGTAGTAAGCTGTTAGTAGCCCATGTGCCTCACCCTAATAATTGGGTTCCCTTTCCCCCTTCATAACTTAGCCTACTCTTCTAACTTGGTGGTGATCATGTAGCCTATAGCCTGTTTTAGAGAAATGTAATCATTGAATACTGTAGTAGTTTTCATTGTCTGCTGATCTGCCCCTTTTATTTATCCTACGGTTCTGACTTGATGTAGTGCTGAACAAATAGTTCAATTGACTATGTCCATCTTTATGTGCTCCTTTATGTCTTCATCAAAATTACGGACTGCCTCTTATCCGCTCATCGTTAACTTATGCCACAGTTTGTACATCTCAGTTGTCAGTAGAAACCACATTTGTTTTAAGCAAGTCAGCCATATCAGCTATGTTTTTTTTGAAGGTAGTAAATGAGGCTGAATGAAGTGTTTCGCTGCCAAACAAGGCTCTGCCAGGTGTAGCGGCGGTAAGGATTCACTCCATGGTGCTGAAAAGAAAGCTCTGCTGTTGGGACAGCTCTATGTTGGCCCTAACAGTTTGTGGGCCCTGCTCACCGTTATAGTGCAATTAATGTATTGTTTAGGGTTGTGTTGTGTAGTGTAGTGACTTTGCCGGCATGCATACACATGTATTTTTTTTGCAGGGGGGGTTCCCACCCCCAAGATTTACATGCTAAAAATGTTCTCCATGGGGCAGGGGTTGAGTACATGTGTTAGTGCTGGGGATGTTGGGTGTGTGGTTGTCAATGCAGGGTGTTGAATATGTGTCAGTGGTATGTGTTATGTTTGTATGATTGTTAGTGTCAGGAATGGTGTGTGTGTGTTTTGGAGAGGTTGTTGGTTTGGGTGCCAGTGGTGTGTGTGTGGTATGTGTGGTGTGTGTGTGTGTGTGTGGATGTCTGTCTTCAGGGTGGAGAGGACGATGGTCCTCATCTCCTCCAGCTGTCTCTCCAGGGACTGGCTGTGCTGCTCTCTCATGATGAGTTCCTCCGTCATGCGTTTCAGCTCCATCCGCAGATCCTGGTTTGCCTCTTTAACCTGCCTTACAGCACAGCACGACTGCTGTATCTGTGCTGTTAGCTGGATGCAGGTCAGTGGGTCATGTTTGGTCTGTTTGCTGGAGATGCTGAAGAAGGTATTTTCATTAAAGACGGTGTAGTCTCCCTGTTATATCTGTTCCTATGTCCATACTGGTGTAGCACTGAGAATGAACAAAGTAAGGGCATGCGTTCTAAGTGATATGCTGCTGCGGATTTTGGAATGATCGTGGACTACAGGAAAAGGCGGGCTGAACAGGCCCCCATTAACATCGACGGGGCTGTAGTGGAACAGGTCGAGAGTTTCAAGTTTCTTGGTGTCCATATCACCAACAAACTATCATGGTCCAAACATACCAAGACAGTCGTGAAAAGGGCACGACAAAACCTTTTCCCACTTGGGAGACTGAAAAGATTTGGCATGCGTCCCCAGATCCTCAGAAGGTTCTACAGCTGCACCGTCTTTAAATGTATTTATTCATTTTATTTTTTTATTCCTCCTTTATTTAACCAGGTAGGCCAGTTGAGAACAAGTTCTCATTTACAACGGCGACCTGGCCTAGATAAAGCAAAGCCGTGCGACACAAACAACAACACAGAGTTAAGCATGGAATAAACAAACATACAGTCAATAACACAATAGAAAAAAAGTATATATACACAGTGTGTGCAAATCAGGTAAGATAAGGGAGATAAGGCAATAAATAGGTCATAGTGGCGAAATAATTACAATTTATCAATTAAACACTGGAGTGATAGATGTGCAGAAGATGAATGTGCAAGTACAGATACCGGGGTGATTTTTGAAATTCATTCCAGTCATTGGCAGCAGAGAACTGGAAAGAAAGGCGGCCAAAGGAGGAATTGGCTTTGGGGGTGACCTGTGAAATATACCTGCTGGAGCGCGTGCTATGGGTGGGTGCTGCTATGGTGACCAGTGAGCTGAGATAGGATGGGGCTTTACTTAGCAAAGACTTATAGATGACCTGGAGCCAGTGGGTTTGGCGACGAATATGGAGCGAAGTCCAGCCAACGAGAGCATATAGGTCACAGTGCTGGGTAGTATATTTGGCTTTGGTGACAAAATGGATGGCACTGTGATAGACTGCATCCAATTTGCTGAGTAGAGTGTTGGAGGCTGTTTTGTAAATGACATCGCCGAAGTCAAGGATCGGCAGGATAGTCAGTTTTACGAGGGTAAAATCGAGAGCATCACCACCTGGTATGGCAACTGCTCGGCATCTGACCGTAAGGCAGAACGACCCAGTACATCACTGGGGCCAAGCTCCCTGCCATCCAGGACCTACAGTGCCTTGCGAAAGTATTCGGCCCCCTTGAACTTTGCGACCTTTTGCCACATTTCAGGCTTCAAACATAAAGATATAAAACTGTATTTTTTTGGGAAGAATCAACAACAAGTGTGACACAATCATGAAGTGGAACGACATTTATTGGATATTTCAAACTTTTTTAACAAATCAAAAACTGAAAAATTGGCCGTGCAAAATTATTCAGCCCCCTTAAGTTAATACTTTGTAGCGCCACCTTTTGCTGCGATTACAGCTGTAAGTCGCTTGGGGTATGTCTCTATCAGTTTTGCACATCGAGAGACTGAAATTTTTTCCCATTCCTCCTTGCAAAACAGCTCGAGCTCAGTGAAGTTGGAAGGAGAGCATTTGTGAACAGCAGTTTTCAGTTCTTTCCACAGATTCTCGATTGGATTCAGGTCTGGACTTTGACTTGGCCATTCTAACACCTGGATATGTTTATTTTTGAACCATTCCATTGTAGATGTTGCTTTATGTTTTGGATCATTGTCTTGTTGGAAGACAAATCTCCGTCCCAGTCTCAGGTCTTTTGCAGACTCCATCAGATTTTCTTCCAGAATGGTCCTGTATTTGGCTCCATCCATCTTCCCATCAATTTTAACCATCTTCCCTGTCCCTGCTGAAGAAAAGCAGGCCCAAACCATGATGCTGCCACCACCATGTTTGACAGTGGGGATGGTGTGTTCAGCTGTGTTGCTTTTACGCCAAACATAACATTTTGCATTGTTGCCAAAAAGTTCAATTTTGGTTTCATCTGACCAGAGCACCTTCTTCCACATGTTTGGTGTGTCTCCCAGGTGGCTTGTGGCAAACTTTAAACGACACTTTTTATGGATATCTTTAAGAAATGGCTTTCTTCTTGCCACTCTTCCATAAAGGCCAGATTTGTGCAATATACGACTGATTGTTGTCCTATGGACAGAGTCTCCCACCTCAGCTGTAGATCTCTGCAGTTCATCCAGAGTGATCATGGGCCTCTTGGCTGCATCTCTGATCAGTCTTCTCCTTGTATGAGCTGAAAGTTTAGAGGGACGGCCAGGTCTTGGTAGATTTGCAGTGGTCTGATACTCCTTCCATTTCAATATTATCGCTTGCACAGTGCTCCTTGGGATGTTTAAAGCTTGGGAAATCTTTTTGTATCCAAATCCGGCTTTAAACTTCTTCACAACAGTATCTCGGACCTGCCTGGTGTGTTCCTTGTTCTTCATGATGCTCTCTGCGCTTTTAACGGACCTCTGAGACTATCACAGTGGAGGTGCATTTATACGGAGACTTGATTACACACAGGTGGATTGTATTTATCATCATTAGTCATTTAGGTCAACATCGGATCATTCAGAGATCCTCACTGAACTTCTGGAGAGAGTTTGCTGCACTGAAAGTAAAGGGGCTGAATAATTTTGCACGCCCAATTTTTCCGTTTTTGATTTGTTAAAAAAGTTTGAAATATCCAATAAATGTCGTTCCACTTCATGATTGTGTCACACTTGTTGTTGATTCTTCACAAAAAAAGACAGTTTTATATCTTTATGTTTGAAGCCTGAAATGTGGCAAAAGGTCGCAAAGTTCAAGGGGGCCGAATACTTTCGCAAGGCACTGTATACAATAGGCGTGTCAGAGGAACGCCCAAAAAAGTGTCAAAGCCTCCAGTCACCCAAGTTATAGACTCTTGTCTCTGCTATCGCACGGCAAGTGGTACCGGAGCGCCAAGTCTAGGACCAAAAGGCTCTTCAACACCTTCGACCCCCAAGCTGCTGAACAATCCATAAAATCGCCACTGGACAATTTACATTGACCCCCCCCCCCTTGTACACTGCTGCTACTCGCTGTTTTTTTTTGTTACTTATGCATGGTCACTTCGCCCCCACCTACATGTACAGATTACCTCAACTAGCCTGTACCCCTGCACACTGACTCAGTACCGGTGCCCCCTGTACAAAGCCTCGTTATTGTTATTCTTATTGTGTTACTTTTTATTATTACTTCTTACTTTAGTTTACTTGGTAAACATTTTCTTCTTCTTGAACTGCACTGTTGGTTAAAGGCTTGTAAGTAAGCGTTTCACGGTAAAGTCTATACTTGCATTCGGCGCATGTGACCAATAAAGTTTGATTTGATTTATAGTATATGTTTTATTTTCTAGTCAATTATTCAGCACCTGGGATTGAGAGAATCATTGCTGAGTGGCAAAGTTCAATAAAACGAGTGGTAATGAAAACAGTAGACCTGAAACCAATAACCACAATATCCATACACTTGCAAGAATCCCCTTCCCAGACTGAACGGTTGGATGGATTAATAAAAACATAGCCCTCAGGGTCGAAACACTGCACAATGGAACTGCGGGAGCATTCAACAGTGTGTGGTTATCTTTCTTACTGTAATGAAAATAAAAACCTTGGACCAAAGGGATGGTGATGGTCACTCTATTGTCTCTGATTTCCTCCTCTCCCATTGGTTAACAGACTTTGGCCTGGCTACCCCACAGCACAGCATCAGCGATATATCTAATGAATGGCAGTCTGTATGACAACATGGGAATTAGCCCAGACTGGTGTCCAACAATAGCTGACGGAATGGTCAATTGAGCCTTAATAGAGAGATGGACAGAAGCACGTGCACGCACTCACGCACATGCACACACACACATACACTGAGCCACATCAATTATTGGCCATTCCATTATGCCGCAGCATGGAGACGCACTGAGCCCGTTACGCCCATCTGGGAGTTTATCTAGCATCCTATTGGATGTCGTCTTAAGCATCTCAGCAAATGGAGTGAGTAATAGGGCAGTGTGTTGGAGTGTGTTATAGTGGAGGGTACAAGTGGTTTTTGGTCGGTAGACTGGACTGGCATTATCATGTCCACTGCACTGTATACTGAGAGATTCCGTGGAATTTAATTGTGTAGACTAGATGGAATTAAGTCAATCAAGGGAATGAGGATACAAGGGAGGAATGGGCTGACTCCCCACACATCTGATCTATGACGTATTATCATCCTCCAATTAGTCAAATTAAGGGTTATTCCATAACATGCTGACATTAAAAACGTTATTCTGCAATCGATAACAATTAAGTTTCTGTGTCTGTGTGTGTGTGTGTGTGTGTGTGTAAGTTTGTCTCTGTCTCAGTGTGTGTCTCAGTGCGTATGTGGTCCTAGGCAGGGTGTCATGTCTGCTTGTGATTCCTGACACGCACCTGCCGCGATGCCTTAAGTGTGGCCGAGAGATTCTTATCCCTAGAGCTACCTCTTCTCTTCATCCCTTCTTCTCTTTCCCTCTCTCACCTCTTTAGTTCTCATCACACTCTCCTCCTTTAGGGGAGAGAAAGAGAGAGGGAGATGAAGAGAGCAAAAGAGAGAGGGAACGAGGAAAAGAGAAAGAGAGAGCCTGGTAAATAATGGATAGGATATACAGTAATATCAGCAGGATAGGCCCCTTTATGCCTTAGGAATGGTAAAATGAGATGTGGCAATGCACTGCCTGTACAATGGGCCAGTAAACTGGTCTCTAACAGGTCCTTCTGGCCCAAAGCCAGACCCTCTGATCTTCCGATCCTACATCAGACTTGAATTTTTCATCAGTTGTCGAAGCCCAGAGAATAAAACAGAGAGTCGGAAATTTACGGCCTGTTATTTCTGTTGTTAATCACTAACAAAGAGCTAGTTTCATGTCCAAATAAATGGATATTAGCAATGTAATGACCAGAAGCTAAATTCATCATGGCGGCTTTGCCTTGTTCTTTTTTAGCCTGTCTGGGTCAGCACGTTCCCTCTGTTAGCCTATAGGTTTAGCATTTCATTTAATCTGAGCTGACTTTCTTCCCCTTTAGGGACTCTTGCCTGATTTGTGAGTGGAAGGTAATAGTTTCTCCGCTTCCTTAATGTGTTCAGCTGGTAGACGGGTCATGGATTTAGCCTTGTGCCTTTCTCCCTATAGCAATAACCTGATGTTATTATGGAGTCGGACAAAATGTCAGTTTCACCTTGATAAAATGTTGACATATAGCTAGCTACATTAGATTCTGTTCTGCGCTAGTATATAGTGATATTATATTGGTAGTTATCCCCCCCCCCCCCCAAAAAAAATGTATGTACTAAACCTGCTGACTTCTAAATTAATCCACATTTGAAAACTATAAAATGTGGGAGATTTCAAATGCTTTGGGATACCTGGCTATACTAAACATGTAGGATTTAGCTGTGGGAGTCTGTCAATTCGATGTGCATGACAGCATTATGTTCACGGTTACAGAGTGGGAACTATAGCCGTGAGTGGTGGTAGTAGTGCCTCGCGTGACTATGGTATATGTACAGTATTGATACAGTACAGCATACATGAGAGGTACTGTGATGTACCTTACCAGTGCTGCGGCTAAAGCATTGTGGGAGGGAGGAAGAATACGTGGGATAGCAGGAAGCCAATATGGCGGTAATAAGAAGTGGCATTTTGACTCTGTGATGTTCCTCTCTCCTGTGTTTGACTCACGCACTTCGTGCAGGCAGGCAGCAGGAGAATCTAGGTCGCTTTAAAATACTATTTGTTTCAAATGCTTCGTTTCTCCCTCTGAAGATCTGACGTGCGACTTGAAAAAGTTAGATGGAGAGTGCTCAGAGCTCGTCGGAACTTCTCAACCTAGATTCTTTCAGATAATTTTTTGGGGGGTGCTTTCAAATCCCACGTATTTGATTATTAATTGAATCGTCTACGGTAATGGGCATCTGCTGCTGTAAGGTCTATTTGAGGGGTTTTCTAGACAAAGTCCATGATTCTGAATACCAGCAGAGAACATAAGCAACTCATTACCGACTAACAGAAATAGTCCCAAATTTAAACTAACCTGCTAACAAGTCATGACAAAACATGAAACAAACAACCCAGTCATAAACTCAACATGAAACCGTACGGACTACACAGCTTAGCGACACAGGAACACAGCAGGAGAGGAGGATGAGAGACAAAGCTAAGGCAGTGCCACTGCAGACTAATGATCTGCTCAGGGCTTTTCATCTGCAGCTTCAACAGGCTCTGGGAGAAAGGGAAGAGAGGAGGAGATGACAGGAGGAATGGGAGGAGGGGACCTCCCATGGGACCAGCCACCTCCACCCCTCCTCTCTTTCTAACCCCCTTCGTTTGCTGCTCACTCAAGCCCACTCGAGCACTGAGGTATGAGGAGAGACGTGATAGAATATCCCCCTCTCTTGTAGAGGAGGGAGGGTTATTGAGAGTGCCATATAGAAAAGCTCTGGGATAATTTCATTATGGAAATTCATAAGGTTGTGAGAGAAAGGTAGAGAGATAGTGACAGGTGTATACAGAAAGTGCCTTCAGAAAGTTCATGCCCCTTGACCACATTTTGTTGCCTTACAGCCCGAATTCAAAATGGATTCAATATTTTTTTTCCCTCACCCATCTACACACATTACCCCATAACGACAAAGTGAAAACAATGTTTTTAGAAGTGTTTGCAAATTTATTGGCAATGAAATATAGAAATATCTCATTTACAAACAGTACTAGTCAAAACTTTGGACACACCTACTCATCCAGGGTTTTTCTTTATTTGTACAATAAGACATCAAAATAACACATATGGAATCAAGTAGCTACCAATTACAGATGCAAGTATTTCTGGTTAAGTCTCCAAGAGCTTTGCACACCTGGACACTTGTACAATATTTGCACAGTATTCTTTCTTCATTCTTCAAGCGCTGTCGTTGGTTGTTGATCATTGCTGGACAAATATTTTCAAGTCTGCTTTCCAACAGACACTGGGGGGTAAAAATTCAACTTCCAGCAGGACGGTAACCTAAAACACAAGGTAATGGAGTTGCTAACCTAGGCCAAATTGAATGTTCCTGAGTGACCTAGTTACAATTTTGACTTAAAATCGGCTTTAAATTCTACGACAAGACTTGAAAATATTATTCAGAGCATAAAGTTAATTTTTGCAGTTTTACCGCGGTGCCTCATTGCAAACAGGATACATATTTTGTAATATTTTGGACTCTGTACAGGTTTCCATCTTTTCACTCTGTCATTTAGGTTAGTACTGTGGAGTAAATGCAATGTTATCGATCCATCTTCAGTTTTCTCCTATCACAACCATTCAACTCTTTAACTGTTTTCATCAAATCACCATTGGCCTCATAAGTGAAGTCCCTGAGCGGATTCCTTCCTCTCCGGGAACCGACTTAGGAAGAAACCTTGTCTCTTCATTGCGGCTGGTTGTATTGATACACCATCCAGGGATATTCAATGTCTGCTTTTTTTTACCCATCTACCAACAGGTGTCCTTCTTTGCGAGGCATTGGAAAACCTCCCTGGTCTTTGTGGTTGAATCTGTGTTTGAAATGTACTGCTCAACTGAGGGACCTTACAAATAAATTGTATGTGTGGGGTACAGAGAATAAGTAGTCATTGAGTGTTTTGACTCTAGACATTTCAGCTTTTCATTTTTGTATTAATTAGCACAATTTTCAAAAAACATGATCCCACTTTAACATTATGGGGTATTGTTTGTGGGCCAGTGACAATTGAATCCATTTTAAATTCAGGCTGTAACACAACAAAATGTGGACAAAGTCAAGGGGTGTCAAGGCACTGTATATGTAGATGCCTTGCTTAAGAAGAGGTGTGTATGTGTGCATCCATGCCATTGAGTGGGCGTGTGTGTATGCAAGTGTGTGTACAGTATGTGTGTGTGTGTGCCATCCCCTGTGATTTTCATGATGGATGTGTTTCAGAGTTGTGTAAAAGTAAGGAGTGATCTGACCACATTAAAAACACACACAGGAAGCTATTAGATCTCCAGAGATACTCAGGGATATTTCTGCTAAGTAAATCACATACTGTACGGTACAGTACGGTACATCCGTTAGCAAAGGGCCAAGGGGGATCTTATTAAGTGTTTAAGTACATGATAATAATGTTCTCTGTGTTTTAACAAGGCCATTAACGTCAGTGTCACGACTTCGGCCGAAGTCAGCCCCTCTCCTTGTTCGGGCGGCGTTCGGCGATAGACGTCACGGGCTTTCTAGCCATCTCCGCTCCATTTTTCATATATCCATTTGTCTTGTCTTGTTTTCATACACACCTGGTTTTCATTTCCCCAATGAAGCTACTTGTATTTAACCCTGTGTTTCCCATCATGTTTTGTGTGTAATTGTTTTCATGTTAGGTGGTGTTAGTTGACGAGCTCTACTTCCATTTTTTGAGCGTGTTTGATTCATGTCGTGCTCTCGTTTTTTTGGAACTATAATAAAAGTGTGCCTATTCATTATAATCTGCTCTTCTGCACTTGACTTCGCCTCCAATACACCATTGTGAAAGTATTTTAGAAAGAAAGCAATAGTTGTGTAAAATCAACATTGATACTCAATAAATTCGTAGAAAAGGGTTCTATGCCTCAATCAAATTTGCAAACATAATTATAAACAAAGTGAAGGGTCAAAACTCATACACAGATTGCATCATAAAAACTTCTGTTTGATGAGTTTATGAAAAGTAATTAATGCGCTATCAAGCAGAAAGAAGACAAGGTCTCTCTCTCTCTCTCTTCTAAGTGAGTTCACAAATGATGATTATTTGGCAATTTACTGGGTCAGTTTAACCCATTTACTGTGTCAGTTTAACCCATTTACTGTGTCAGTTTAACCCATTTACTGTGTCAGTTTAACCCATTTACTGTGTCAGTTTAACCCATTTACTGTGTCAGTTTAACCCATTTACTGTGTCAGTTTAACCCATTTACTGTGTCAGTTTAACCCATTTACTGTGTCCGTTCACCCCATTTACTGTGTCAGTTTACCCCATTTACTGTGTCAGTTCACCCCATTTACTATGTCAGTTCACCCCATTTACTATGTCAGTTCACCCCATTTACTATGTCAGTTCACCCCATTTACTGTGTCAGTTTAACCCATTTACTGTGTCAGTTTAACCCATTTACTGTGTCAGTTTACCCCATTTACTGTGTCAGTTTACCCCATTTACTGTGTCAGTTTAACCCATTTACTGTGTCAGTTTAACCCATTTACTGTGTCAGTTTAACCCATTTACTGTGTCAGTTTAACCCATTTACTGTGTCAGTTCTCCCCATTTACTGTGTCAGTTTAACCCATTTACTGTGTCAATTCTCCCCATTTACTGTGTCAGTTTAACCCATTCACTGTGTCAGTTTAACCCATTTTGTCACATTCTGACCATAGTTCTTTTGTGTTTTCCTTGTTTTAGTGTTAGTCAGGATGTGAGCTGGGTGGGCATTCTATGTTTTGTGTGTCTAGGTTGTTTTTCTGTGTTCGGCAGAGTATGGTTCTCAATCAGAGGCAGGTGTCATTAGTTGTCTCTGATTGAGAATCATACTTAGGTAGCCTGGGTTTTCACTGTTGTTTTGTGGGTGATTGTTTCCGTGTCTGTGTTGTACACCACATGGTACTGTTTTCGGTTTTGGTTATTCACTTTATGTTTATTGTTTTTGTATGGAGTGTTCAGTTTATGTGTTTAAATAAATACCATGGACACTTACCACGCTGCGCATTGGTCCTCTCCTTCAACGGAAGAAAACCATTACAGAATCACCCACCACAAAAGGACCAAGCGGCGTGGTAAGCAGGAGCAGCAGGAGAGGCAGAAGCAGCAGGAGAGGCAGGAGCAGCAGGAGAGGCAGCAGCAGCAGGAGAGGCAGCAGCAGCAGGAGAGGCAGCAGCAACAGGAGAGGCAGCAGCAGCAGCAGCAGGAGAGGCAGCAGCAGCAGGAGAGGCAGCAGCAGCAGCAGCAGAGGCAGCACTATTTGGAGAAATGGACTTGGGAGGAGATCCTAGACGGGAAAGGACCCTGGGCAGAGCCAGGGGAATATTGCCGCCCCAAAGCAGAGCTGGAGGCAGCGAAAGCAGGGGGGGGGGTCACAGGGGGAGTGTGGCAGAGTCAGGAGTCAGACCTGAGCCAACTCCCCCTGTTTACCGTAAGGAGCCATGGATGGAATCAGAGCAGTCGGCGAAGTTGAGGTGTGAGTCTGAGAATGTTGAGTTATTGGACAGATTGGAGGAGAGTGAACGGATGGGAGATGATGACATTCGAGTTGTTGATGGAATTGGAGGAGAGTGAAGAGAGAGAGCTGTTGGTTTGGCATAGTATGCACTGCATTCGCCATGAGGAGCGTGTTAGCTGTCCGATGCCACCTGTGTCAGTTTCTCGTACTCAGCCTGAAACTTGTGTTAGAGTTCTGGAAGATTTGATGCCGGCTATACACACCAGGTCTCCAGTACACCTTCACAACCCGATGTGTCCAGTTCCTTGCACTCACCCTGAGGTGCGTGTCCCCAGCCTGGTACCACCAGTGCCGGCACCCCGCACCAGGCTGTCTCTCCGTCCCATCAATACAGGTGCTCCCGCCTGTCCAGCGCTACCAGAGTTTCCGCCCCTCAGTCCAGAGGCGCCAGAGCACCTCAGTCCAGAGGCGCCAGAGCACCTCAGTCCAGAGGGGCCAGAGCCCCTCAGTCCAGAGGGGCCAGAGCTCCAGTCTGCCCAGCGCCGCCTGAGGTTGTTTTTCTGTGTTCGGCCTAGTATGGTTCTCAATCAGAGGCAGGTGTCGTTAGTTGTCTCTGATTGAGAATCATACTTAGGTAGCCTGGGTTTTCACTGTTGTTTTGTGGGTGATTGTTTCCGTGTCTGTGTCGTACACCACATGGTACTGTTTTCGGTTATTCACTTTACGTTTATTGTTTTTGTATGGAGTGTTCAGATTATGTGTTTACTGTGTCAGTTTAACCCATTTACTGTGTCCGTTTAACCCATTTACTGTGTCCGTTCAACCCATTTACTGTGTCCGTTCAACCCATTTAGTGTGTCCGTTCACCCCATTTACTGTGTCAGTTCAACCCATTCACTGTGTCAGTTCACCCCATTCACTGTGTCAGTTCACCCCATTCACTGTGTCAGTTCACCCCATTCACTGTGTCAGTTCACCCCATTCACTGTGTCAGTTCACCCCATTCACTGTGTCAGTTCACCCCATTCACTGTGTCAGTTCAACCCATTTACTGTGTCAGTTTAACCCATTTACTGTGTCCGTTTAACCCATTTACTGTGTCCGTTCAACCCATTTACTGTGTCCGTTCAACCCATTTAGTGTGTCCGTTCACCCCATTTACTGTGTCAGTTCAACCCATTCACTGTGTCAGTTCACCCCATTCACTGTGTCAGTTCACCCCATTCACTGTGTCAGTTCACCCCATTCACTGTGTCAGTTCACCCCATTCACTGTGTCAGTTCACCCCATTCACTGTGTCAGTTCACCCCATTCACTGTGTCAGTTCAACCCATTTACTGTGTCAGTTTAACCCATTTACTGTGTCCGTTTAACCCATTTACTGTGTCCGTTCAACCCATTTACTGTGTCCGTTCAACCCATTTAGTGTGTCCGTTCAACCCATTTAGTGTGTCCGTTCACCCCATTCACTGTGTCAGTTCAACCCATTCACTGTGTCAGTTCACCCCATTCACTGTGTCAGTTCACCCCATTCACTGTGTCAGTTCACCCCATTCACTGTGTCAGTTCACCCCATTCACTGTGTCAGTTCACCCCATTCACTGTGTCAGTTCACCCCATTCACTGTGTCAGTTCACCCCATTCACTGTGTCAGTTCACCCCATTCAGTTTTCCCCACTTACTGTGCAAATCCACACTACTTTACCATTACACAACAAAAGTTTAATCTCAAAATTGTTTTTTTCATTAAACCCTTTGTCTTACCTTAAACTATTGAGAAACCCAATTACGGAAATGTCAAGGTGTCTCTTTTACGCTTGTCAAGTATATCCCTGGCCCATTAGTAATTTAACATGCAGCCCTTTGTAACATGGCTCTTGCATTTGCAGAGGATGAGGTTTCTTCAAAACAAGAACAACACCTCCCTTCTTTAAACACAAGAAGACAAGAGCAGTGTAGTGGAGGTAGAGCTGTGTAAGACAAACAAAGTCAATTGGGAAGCCAATTATGAAGCCAGCTTTTTCCCGGTGCATCCAAGATAACAAGACTGTTAGAGGAATGGAGTGTAAAGACAAAAACAAACATCTCACATAACTTCTTTGTTTATGAAGAGGACTTTGTTTCTAAACCTTGAGTACCTGGCCTTGCCACAGGGGGTACTTGGAAAACCCCATATGTGCATAAGCCTAATGATCAGTTGCACATGAGCGGGGACTTCAAGCAGGCTGTATAGTGACCAAAAAAGCTTGCAAACCACTGCTCTACGCTGTACCATCTGCCTCTGAGCCGGCCATTTTCCGGCCCAGTCTCTCCCATCTGTCCTCTCCATCTTCTGGCAGGAACAGTCCTGCTGAGCTGAGCGAGGAACAAACTGCGACTGGCAACGAGTCACTCTGAGAGACTCCAAGCCTCTGGAGGGTGGAAAGACAACGGGGCAACCGTTTGTTCATCGGCTCCCGTGACTCCCCTCTCAAAAGAGAACAGCATCCGAGTCATTCAAATGTCGCTACATGGAGCTTGCTCTGCTGAGCTTCTGATTCACAGGGACACGCTTGCTTTTCTGTGAAGTCAAACTTCTCTCCTCTCTCCGGATCGGAGTCACGCAAAGGGGATAGTAGAGCATTGGATGGAGAGCATAGTCAGCAAAAAGTATTGTCATGAAAAAGAAAAAGAAGAGGACGTTGGTTGTATCATAAGGGAGGTTGAGCTCATTGGGGAATATGGCTTGAAAGTCGCAGCAGAGTGGATGGGAGGAAGAGTATGAAGGCAGGGGTGTACTTGAAAGTACTACTTACGTCGTTTTTTGGGGTATCTGTATTTTACTTTACTATTTATATTTTTACTACTTTTACTTCACTAGATTTTACTTCAATACATAATTGTGTAGTTTTTACTCCATACATTTTCCCTGACACTCAAAAGTACTCGTTACATTTTGAATGGTTAGCCGGATAGGACATCTCTGGTCATCCCTATTGCCTCTGATCTGGCGGACTAAATGATGTCTGAATGTTGGAGCCCCTGGCTATTGGTACATTTAAAAAGAAAAGAAAATGGTGCTGCCTGGTTTGCTTCATATTAGGAATTTGAAAAGATTTATATTTTTACTTTTGATACTTAAGTATATTTTAGCTGTTACATTTACTTTTGATACTGAAGTATATTTAAAACCAAATACTTTTAGACTTTTACTCAAGTAGTATTTTACTGAGTGACTTTCACTTTTACTTGAGTAATTTTCTATTAAGGTATCTTTAATTTTACTCAAGTATGATAATTGGGTACTTTTTCCACAACTGGATGAAGGGAGAGAGGATGGAGGAATGGAGAGGGGGAGGTAGGTGAAGGAGACAGGGCGGTGGGTGGAGATAGCGGTCTAAGGCACTGCATCTCAGTGCTAGAGGCGTCACTACAGACACCCTGGTTCGATTCCATGCTGTATCACAACCGGCCGTGATGGGGAGACCCATAGGGCGGCGCACAATTGGCCCAGCGTCGTCCGGGTTTGGCCGTTGTAGGCCGTCATTGTAAATAAGAATCTGTTTTGCCTAGTTAAATAATGGTTAAATAATATTTTTTTTATTTTAATTATTTTTACCAAAAAAATACGATATTGATCGAGAATCTTGGGAGGCTGAAAACTGCAGTACTACAGTACATACCCCACTAATGAAAATAACATTTGTGGACAAAAAACAACTAATGGAATGAAAAGTAACTTCATCCCTAGGTCTGATGATATTGATAAATTATAGAAATTGTGCTTGGTACTCCCAACCTTTTGGTTAATGATTCATAAAGGTGTTCTCAGTCTCTGTACAGCATTAACATTTAAAATGTCTACTTGTTTTTTTAGTTTCTTTTTTAAACCTTTAATCAGGCCAGAATGACCTTATCTAGCCTTTTACTTAATTTAAATCAAATCAAATATTATTGGTCACATACACATGCTTAGCAGATGTTATTGCGAGTGTAGAGAAATGCTTGTGCTTCTAGTTCCGACAGTGCAGCAACATCTAACAAGTAATCTAACAATTCCACAACAACTACCTAATACACACAAATCTAAGAAAATGAATGGAATAAGAATGTATACATGTACATATAAATATATGGATGAGCAATGACCGAGCCGAAAAGGCAAGAAGCAATAGATGGTATAAAATACAGTATATACAGTTGAAGTCGGAAGTTTACATACACCTTAGCCAAATACATTTAAACTCAGTTTTTCACAATTCCTAACATTTAATCTTAGTAAAAATTCCCCGTCTTATGTCAGTTAGCATCACCACTTTATTTAAGAATGTGAAATGCCAGAATAATAGTAGAGAGAATGATTTATTCCCAGTGGGTCAGAAGTTTACATACACTCTATTAGTATTTGGTAGCATTGCCATTAAACTGTTTAACTTGGGTCAAACGTTTTGGGTAGCCTTTCCACAAGCTTCCTAAAATAAGTTGGGTGAATTTTGGCCCATTCCTCCTGACAGAGCTGGTGTAACTGAGTCAGGTTTGTAAGCTTCCTTGCTCGCATACACTTTCTCAGTTCTGCCCACACATTTTCTATAGGATTGAGGTCAGGGCTTTGTGATGGCCACTCCAATACCTTGACTTTGTTGTCCTTAAGCCATTTTGCCACAACTTTGGTAGTATGCTTGGGGTCATTGTCCATTTGGAAGACCCATTTGCGACCAAGCTTTAACTTCCTGACTGATGTCTTGAGATGTTGCTTCAATATATCCACATAGTTTTCCTACCTCATGATGCCATCTATTGTGTGAAGTGCACCAATCCCCCCTGCAGCAAAGCAACACCACCACATGATGCTGCCACCCCTGTGCTTCACGTTTGGGATGGTGTTCTTCAGCTTGCAAGCTTCCCCCTTTTTGCTTCAAACATAATGATGATCATTATGGCCAAACAGTTCTATTTTTGTTTCATCAGGCCAGAGGACATTTCTCCAAAAAGTACGATCTTTGTCCCCATGTGCAGTTTCAATCCGTAGTCTGGCTTTTTTTGGCTGTTTTGGAGCAATGGCTTCTTCCTTGCTGAGCGGTCTTTCAGGTTATGTCAATATATGACTCGTTTTACTATACTTTTGTACCTGTTTCCTCCAGCAGCTTCACAAGGTCCTTTGCTGTTGTTCTGGGATAGATTTGCACTTTTCGCACCAAAGTACGTTCATCTCTAGGAGACATTACGCGTCTCCTCCCTGAGCGGTATGACGGCTGCCATGCACAAAGTAGATGTCCTAACCGACTTGCCAAAACTACAGTTTGTTAAACAAGAAATTTGTGGAGTGGTTGAAAAACAAGTTTTAATGACTGCAAAGTGTATGTCAACTTCCGACTTCAATTGAACATATGAGATGAGTAATGCAAGATATGTAAACATTATTAAAGTGGCATTTATTATGTATAGCTATTGTATTACATTTAATTTCATTACATTTCATTGTATTTACAATTTATGTATTATTTTAACCTTATGTAGTCTTCTATTTTTGATGTCCTAAGTGTAGAAGGAGTCTAATTGATGGGGTCGCCCCTGGGATGTGTTAACCTGCCAAACTGTGCTGACCGAGTACAACCCCCCTTAACAGTTATGACCGTAGTGTCAGCCAAGTGACAGGTCCCACAGACTCCCCATTTGTTTATCTATAGCTTAATTAATAACTGTATGTAAAATGTATGTACTGTTACACGTATCTCAACATTTACTTTATGTCAAGCAGATTTACTGCTACTAGAACTATCTCAACATTTACTTCTACATCAAAAAATGGATTCCCTAAATGCCTGTTGAATTAAAAAGCCTGTTTGATGGAGTCTTGCGACTCGCACACAGGAGATGTCTAATAAATGTCCAGCTTGCCATGATTCATGATGATCAGGGTCCAATGCATTGCCCTGAGGCCTAGACGCTTTGCTAACCTGGACTCACTGCATGCTAACGCTCGCTCGAATGGAAACAAGCTCTCTGGGCAAAGAGTGAACTTATTAGCGTCCAATGCTAGGTGATCATGTCACTGCCGATTTGTCAGTTGGTTTGGATTCTATTCACCAAGGGCATTCCCAGTCTATACAACAAACGCAAAGCGGCGGAGGACGCGAGGTGAAGTTCGATGGACAAATGCAAACAGACGGGTTACCACAGAGATGGGGGTCATCTCCTTGGAAACAAGAAACAAACAAGGTTTCGAACAAGCGCAACAATAGGTTTTGGTCACTGATATCAAGGCGGACGACTAGATGCGCTCACCTCAGGCAAGTGGCTGAGTCAGTCAAGTCCAATACGGTCTGCTTCTGCTCTATGGTACTGATTGGATGGGAAATCAAAAGACAGGAAATGCCTTTTCACTAAGTCAAGTAGAGAAGACAAGAGGAAGAGGGAGATGAATGGACGTTCTTGTCCTCTAGCGAATGTCTATCAGTGAGACCTTTATAAGGATCCCTGGATTTTTTTTCATTCCATTTAGCAGACAGCTAGACAAGGGATGGGAACAATCCCCTGTATATAATGTTGTGAGCTATCCTTGGTTTGTAGAGGATACAATGCACACATCAGTGGCCTGGCATGAGACGTCAAAATGTAATATACTTATTTTTTTGGGGGGGTGTGGGGATATCAGATAACCAGACAACAACCAGATAAAGGCGTCTTTATGAAATGCTTATGTACTGCTTAGGTGTTACAGAAGGGTTATGAAAGTGTTGTGAAGAGAAATAAAGTGTTACCACAACCGGTAACCAACCTGACCCTTACACGTCAAGAAACCTCATTACAACAACTTTTCCCAAATGTGCCCCTATCTTCAGTGTGTACTGTATCTGCCTATAAAGATTCAAATACATCTCAGTGTGGAATGTACACTCAAGTACACTTCCAGTGGAAAATACACACACAGAGACAGAGACAGAGAGATAGAGAGTCAAATCTCCATGCTCTACATTCACACACTTTACATTTTCATAAGAACATTGTCACACTGAAGGGCTAATGTGGGCTGGTTTCCCTCAGAAAAAACAACTGGGCTGACAGTAACTCAAACTGCCAGACAATATCAATATCTAGGAGGCAAGGAAATGTATCAGCCCCAGTGTTACCCAGCGAGTTAAAGAATGAAAATCCACTCTGAATTCATTTTTAATCACTCGTGTCGCTAGTGACTCATATGAATGGCAGCGGGAAATACATTTGGAACGAAATCTTGGAGAGTTTCAGAATGTTGAAGAGATACGCTACTGCTTTCACTTGGGAGTAATTGGAGGCTACATGAGTTGCATTATGTTACAGTTGTCCCCAGGAGCCACAATCAAGGAGGAACAGGCTTCTAATCCATGTAGATCTAACCATTAAATATGGATACACAATACACAAGAAATCCCCAGTCTTCTGCTACATGGATTCCACTCAGCTGTCAGTCAGGCAATTCTTTGGAGTAAAGGCACAAAAGAGCAGGGCCTCCAGAAAGTATTCAGACCACTTGACTTTTCCCACATTTTTTTTGTGTTCCAGCCCAAATTTAAAGTGGATGTTGTGTCACTGATCAATACACAATACCCCCATAATGTCAAATCAGAATTATGTTTTAGGAATTTGGGGAAATTAATAGAAAATGTAAAGCTGAAATGTCTTGGGTCAAATAAGTATTCAATCACTTTGTTATGGCAAGCCTAAATATGTTCAGTAGTAAACATTTGCTAAAGAAGTCACTTAATAAGTTGCATGGAATCACTCTGTGTGCAATAATAGTGTTTAAGGTCATTTTTGAATGACCACCTCATCTTTCCCACACATACAGATAATTGTAAGGTTCCTCAGTCAAACAGTGAATTTCAAACATAGATTCAACCACAAAGATCAGGGAGGTTTTCCAATGCCTTGTAAAGAAGGGCAAAATTAAAATAATAATAATATTCCTTTGAGCTTGGTGAAGTTATTAATTACACTTTGGATGGTGTACAGTAACAATACATCCAGTCACTACAAAGATAAAGGCATCCTTCCTAACTCAGTTGCCGAAGAGGAAGGAAATCGCTCAGTATTTCACCAATGGAGATTTTAAAACAGTTACTGAGTTTAAGGGCTGTGATAGGAGAAAACGGAGGATGGATCAACAACATTGTAGTTACTCCACAATACTAACCTAATTGACAAAGTGAAGGATGTCTGTACAGAATATTCCAAAATATGCATCCTGTTTGCAACAACGCACTGAAGTAATACTGCAAATTATTTTTTTTCCCTGAATACAATGTGTTATGCTTAGTGCAAATCCAATACAACACATTACTGAGTACTACTCTCCATATTCTGAATCATATATTGATGGCTGCATCATGATATTGGAGGATGTATGGCAGAGTTCCTCTTATTTTGGTTATTGCTTTGTCCCAGAGCAGTTTCTTTTAGTTTCCTAGAAAACACATTGACACCCTGTTTGTTCAAGTGTACTAGGTCGTACATCAGCCGGGGGTGAATGTCACAGTGGTTCGATAGGTAAACATTGTCCAAGAGAGCACAGCCTCTAGACAGCTCAGTGTTGTTGCTCTGAATAATGTGGAAGGGCACATCTCCATATGGCAACAGGTTGGTCATAGTGATTTTGGTGTTAGGAAACCTCTCTGCGTCTCTGGCTGCCACTTGCTGCATTGCAGTAGCAACAGTACATGTCCTCTCATTGCCATCAAATCATTACTACCTGTGTGGATTATAATATGTTTGTTGCTTGACAGACTTTTCAAGGCACTTGCTGTTGTTGGGCTCCATAGCTTTCACACTGACATGCCAGGGGATAGCAGTTTCTCGCTGAGAAATTTCCCTTTGGAGTCACATAAAATGAAGGCTCTAGGGCACTCAGCCCATGTGCTGGTGTTGTGGGCTGTGGTGTCTGGAGCGATGTTCTTTGGCTGGGGACCACAGGTGGCCTTTCCTTGTCTTCCTCTCTCCTGAGGGTCCCAGCATGGCTCCGCTGGCGCTGGTGCTCTGGGGCTGGGATGTGAGGATCTTAGGGAGGTCTGGTCAGACCTTCCTGACAAGGGGAATGTGCTGGTGTGGGAGGAGGAGTTGTACTGGGTCTGGTTACTGACCTCTTGTGCTGAGTCTGTGTGAGTACCGGAGGTTCACTATGAGAAGAAGTGGTATTGCCGATACGGGGATGTGAGGGTGTGGTGATGAAAGTTGTGGTAGGCTCCAGTTGTTCTCTTAGATTGGGGATGGTGGTGTCTCTGTGTTCTAGCCATTCTATGACTCCTGACAACTCCCCTTGTAACTCCTCTCTGATGTCTGCTACCTCTCTCCACATGATGCTCTCCATCGATGCCTGTTTCTCTCTCAGCTCCTCCTTATCCTGCCTCAGAACTGTCCCCTCACCACCAAGCTCAGGGAGATACTCCCAAAGGCCAGGGACAGGTTGTCTCTCTCCATGTCTACTAGGGTGGCTTGGTTAAATGAGGGTTGGGGGATTCATCCAATCTCATTTCTGATTGAAGTGTAGCAGTTATCTTTCAAGGTGTCTGCTAGCTCTTTCAGTGATGTAAACTCACGTATATAGAGGGCAAGGGCCTTGAATCAGGCTCCTGTTCATCAAATACCAAGATCTGTTGACCATTAGTGATTCCTCTCTTTCTAACATGGCCAAAGTACCTACATGGGGGGGGGGGGGGGGGGGGGGGGGGGGTACTTCTGCCATTATTTTTTTTCAATTAAGCACTATTTTTTATAATGAAAATATAAAAGCTATTCAATATGTAATTTCGTGTGATTAACACTGTACACATCAATTACGATGTCCAGAACAATCCCACCCCCTTAACCAGATGAGCTGTCATTGTTTTTTTATAATCATGATGTGGGCCAAATGTTCCATGTTTGTTTGTATCCTTTCCAATGCCTTGTATTGTCTTTCCTCCAGAAATCCTCCAAACCAATTCCTTTTCTGGAGGTTTTATTCTATATTTTATCCACCATCTTTTCAAAGGAAAAACATATCCAGATGTGGAGAACACAGCACTGCATTGAAACAACCAAACTGTTCACTAATTTTAAACATTTTTTAAACAAAAATATTCACATTTTAGGAGGAGCTCTCAGAGCATTAACTCGGACAACACCTGCAAGTCTGCACAGCGCGATATCAACTCAGAGCATATCAGACTGCTTCTCTCTACCAAATCACCGGATTCCTGCCGCTCTCAATCATTACACCGGATCATTACACCGGATCATCACAGCTAGCTAGCTGCCAACGGGTGGCTACTGTTAGCTAACGCTTCCGAAGCAAGCACCAGCTAGCCTTGAGCTAGCCCCATATACCAGCTAATTCTAGGGCTACAATACCTCCTTTGCCAATTGTCCTGGACCCTTTATTGTCGACACGGAGCCCCCACCGATCCATCACGACTGGACTGCCGATGTGATCGCCCAATGTGGTCTCAACAGGCTATTCTGTTACGATGTCGCCGAAGAACCATCTACTAGCCCCGGCCCACTAGCTTTTCTGAACACTGTGTCCCCTGCTCACCTAGCGTAGTAGTGACTACCGAACAGCACCTGGACTCACCTATTGCTGCTCTTTTGACACTATGATCACTTGGCTTCACAGCTGATGCCCCCTGGACTGTTTCAATGACACAGTACCTCATTTTGTTTACCTGTCGGCCTCAGCCTCGAACTCAGGTACTGTATGTACAGTGCCTTGCGAAAGTATTCGGCCCCCTTGAACTTTGCGACCTTTTGCCACATTTCAGGCTTCAAACATAAAGATATAAAACTGTATTTTTTTGTGAAAAATCAACAACAAGTGGGACACAATCATGAAGTGGAACGACATTTATTGGATTTTTCAAACTTTTTTAACAAATCAAAAACTGAAAAATTGGGCGTGCAAAATTATTCAGCCCCTTTACTTTCAGTGCAGCAAACTCTCTCCAGAAGTTCAGTGAGGATCTCTGAATGATCCAATGTTGACCTAAATGACTAATGATGATAAATACAATCCACCTGTGTGTAATCAAGTCTCCGTATAAATGCACCTGCACTGTGATAGTCTCAGAGGTCCGTTAAAAGCGCAGAGAGCATCATGAAGAACAAGGAACACACCAGGCAGGTCCGAGATACTGTTGTGAAGAAGTTTAAAGCCGGATTTGGATACAAACAGATTTCCCAAGCTTTAAACATCCCAAGGAGCACTGTGCAAGCGATACTATTGAAATGGAAGGAGTATCAGACCACTGCAAATCTACCAAGACCTGGCCGTCCCTCTAAACTTTCAGCTCATACAAGGAGAAGACTGATCAGAGATGCAGCCAAGAGGCCCATGATCACTCTGGATGAACTGCAGAGATCTACAGCTGAGGTGGGAGACTCTGTCCATAGGACAACAATCAGTCGTATATTGCACAAATCTGGCCTTTATGGAAGAGTGGCAAGAAAGCCATTTCTTAAAGATATCTATAAAAAGTGTTGTTTAAAGTTTGCAACAAGCCACCTGGGAGACACACCAAACATGTGGAAGAAGGTGCTCTGGTCAGATGAAGCCAAAATTGAACTTTTTGGCAACAATGCAAAACGTTATGTTTGGCGTAAAATAAATAAAATAAAATATGTACTGTGTAACATGTCATATTACTGTCATCTGATGAAGATTTTCAAAAGGTTAGTGAGCGATTTATTTTTTAATCCTGCGTTTGTTGATTGCATGTTTTGGCTATTCAAATGAGCTGTGTCTGGTGGTGGTTTTACATATATATGTGCTATGTTTTCGCCGTAAAACATTTTAGAAATCTGACTTGCTGGCTAGATGAACAAGGTGTTTATCTTTCATTTGAGCTATTGGACTTGTTAATGTGTGGAGGTTAAATATTTTTAAGAATATTTTTGCATTCCATGCGCCACCGTTTCAGCTGAACGTGGGAGGGTTGATCCCCAATTGGGAACCAGTATCGTAGACAGGTTAAGGGGGCTGAATAATTTTGCACGCCCAATTTTTCAGTTTTTGATTTGTTAAAAAAGTTTGAAATATCCAATAAATGTCATTCCACTTCATGATTGTGTCCCACTTGTTGTTGATTCTTCACAAGAAAATACAGTTTTATATCTTTATGTTTGAAGCCTGAAATGTGGCAAAAGGTCGCAAAGTTCAAGGGGGCCAAATACTTTCGCAAGGCACTGTACCTAACTGACCCGCTCTGCCCATTCATCGCCATTTACCCGTTGTCTTAGCTCTCCTGATCAACACCTGTGATTGTTTTATGCGTCTCTCTAATGTCAATATGCATTGTCTACTGCTGTCTTGGCTAGTTTTTACTGTTTCATTTCACTGTAGAGCCTTCAGTCCCGCTCAAAATGCTTAGATAGCTCTTTCGTCCCACCCCACACACATGCGGAGCCTTCATCTGGTTTAACTTGTGCCTCCAGAGACGAAACCTCTCTCAACGTCACTCAACGTCTAGGTTTACCTCCACTGCACTCACATCCTACCACACCCTGGCATGTACATTATGCCTTGAATCTATTCTACCGCGCAAAGAAATCTGCTCCTTTTATTCTCTGTCCACAATGCACTAGACAACCAGTTCTTATAGCCTTTAGCCATACACTTATCCTCCTCCTCTGTTCTTCTGGTGATGTAGAGGTTAACCCAGACCCTGCAGCTCCAAGTTCCACTCCTATTCCCCAGGGGCTATCATTTGTTGACTTCTGTAACTGTAAAAGCCGTGGTTTCATGCATGTTAACATCAGAAGCCTCCTCCCGAAGTTTGTTTTATTCACTGCTTTAGCACACTCCGCCAACCCTGATGTCCTTGCCGTGTCTGAATCCTGGCTTAGGAAGGCCACCAAAAATTTGGAAATTTCCATCCCCAACTACAACATTTCCCGCCAAGACAGAACTGCCAAAAGGGGTGGAGTTGCAATCTACTGCAGAGATAACCTGCAGAGTTCTGTCATCCTATCCAGGTCTGTGCTCAAACAGTTTGAGCTTCTACTTTTAAAAATACACCTTTCAGAAATGTCTCTCACTGTTGCCGCTTGTTATAGACACCCCCAGCTGTGCCATGGACACCATATGTGAATTAAATTCCCCCCATCTATCTTCAGAGTTTGTACTGTTAGGTGACCTAACCTGGGATATGCTTAACACCCCAGCCATCCTACAATCTAAGCAAGATGCCCTTAATCTCACACAAATTATCATGGAACCTACCAGGTACAACCCTAAATCCGTAAACACGGGCACCCTCATAGATATCATCCTGACCAACCTGCCCTCAAAATACACTTCTGTCTTCAACTGGGATCTCAGCGATCACTGCCTCATTGCCTGCGTCCGTAGTGGGCCCGCAGTCAAAAGACCACCCCTCATCACTGTCAAGCGCTCCCTAAATCACTTCAGCGAGCAGGCCTTTCTAATCGACCTGGCCCGGGTATCCTGGAAGGATATTGACCTCATTCCGTCAGTAGAGGATGCCTGGTTATTCTTTAAAAGTGCTTTCCTCACCATCTTAAATAAGCATGCCCCATTCAAAAGATTTAGAACTAAGAACAGATATAGCCCTTGGTTCACTCCAGACATGACTGCTCTTGACCAGCACAAAAACATCCTATGGCGTTTTGCATTTAGCTTTGAATAGCCCCTGCGATATGCAACTTTTTAGGGAAGTTAGGAACCAATATACACCGGCAGATAGGAAGGCAAAGGCTAGCTTATTCAAACAGAAATGTGCATCCTGTAGCAAAAACTCCAAAAACTTCTGGGACACTGTAAAGTCCATGTAGAATAAGAGCACCTCCTCCCAGCTGCCCACTGCACTAGGAAACACTGTCACCACCGATAACTCCACGATAAAGAAATTCAATAAGCATTTTTCTACGGCCGGCCATGCTTTCCACCTGGCCCGGTAAACAGCTCTGCACCCCCCCAGCAACTTGCCCAAGCCTCCCCCACTTCGGCGATGTCATTTACAAAATAGCCTCCAATACCCTACTAAACAAATTGGATGCAGTCTATCACAGTGCAATCCGTTTTGTCACCAAAGCCCCATATACTACCCACCATTGCGACCTGTACGCTCTCGTTGGCTGGCCCTCGCTTCATACTCGTCGCCAAACCCACTGGCTCCATGTCATCTACAAGACCCTGCTAGGTAAAGTCCCCCCTTATCTCAGCTCGCTGGTCACCATAGCATCACCCACCTGTAGCACACACTCCAGCAGATATATCTCTCTGGTCACCCCCAAAACCAATTCTTTCTTTGGCCGCCTCTCCTTCCAGTTCTCTGCTGCCAATGACTGGAACGAACTACAAAAATCTCTGAAACTGGAAACACTTATCTCCCTCACTAGCTTTAAGCACAAACTGTCCGAGCAGCTCACAGATTACTGCACCTGTACATAGCCAACCTATAATTTAGCCCAAACAACTACCTCTTTCCCTACTGTATTTATTTTATTTATTTATTTATTTTGCTCCTTTGCACCCCATTGTTTTTATTTCTACTTTGCACATTATTCCACTGCAAATCTACCATTCCAGTGTTTTACTTGTTATATTGTATTTACTTTGCCACCATGGCCTTTTTTTGCCTTTACCTCCCTTATCTCACCTCATTTGCTCACATCGTATATAGACTTGTATATACTGTATTATTGACTGTATGTTTGTTTTACTCCATGTGTAACTCTGTGTCATTGTATGTGTCGAACTGCTTTGCTTTATCTTGGCCAGGTCGCAATTGTAAATGAGAACTTGTTCTCAACTTGCCTACCTGGTTAAATAAAGGTGAAATAAATAAAATAAAAATACAATTTCTCCATCACCCAAATCCAGATAGCTGATGTTCTGATAGAGCTGCAAAATCTGGACCCCTACCAAAGGGCTAGACAATCTGGACACTCTCTTTCTAAAATTATCCACCGCAGTTGTTGCAACCCCTATTACTAGCCTGTTTAACCTCTCTTTCATATCGTCTGAGGTCCCAAAATATTGGAAAGCTGCCGCAGTCATCCCCCTCTTCAAAGGGGGAGACACTCCAGACCCAAACTGTTATAGACCTATATCTATCCTACCTTGCCTTTCAAAAGTTTTCGAAAGCCAAGTTAAGAAACAGATCACCAACCATTTCGAATACCACCGTACCTTCTCCGCTATGCAATTTGGTTTCCGAGCTGGTCATGGGTGTACCTCAGCCACGCTCAAGGTCCTAAACGATATCATAACTGCCATCAATAAAATACAATATTGTGCAGCGATATTAATCGACCTGGCCAAGCCTTTCGACTCTGTCAATCACTACATTCTCTGTCAATCACCGCAGACTCAACAGCCTTGGTTTCTCAAATGACTGCCTTGCCTGGTTCACCAACTACTTCTCAGATAGAGTTCAGTGTGTCAAATCGGAGGGCCTGTTGTCCGGACCTCTGGCAGTCTCTATGGGGGTGCCACAGGGTTCAATTCTCGGGCTGACTCTTTTCTCTGTATACATCAATGATGTCGCTCTTACTCCTGGTGATTCTCTGATCCACCTCTACGCAGACGACACCATTCTGTATACTTCTGGCCCTTCTTTGGACACTGTGTTAACAAACCTCGAGCTTCAATGCCATACAACACTCCTTCCGTGGCCTCCAACTGCTCTAAAATGCAAGTAAAACTAAATGCATGCTCTTCAACCGATCGCTGCCCACACCCGCATGCCCGTCTAGTATCACTACTCTGGATGGTTCTGACTTAGAATATGTGGACAACTACAAATACCTAGGTGTCTGGTTAGACTGTTCCACACTCACATTAAGCATCTCTAATCCAAAATTAAATCTAGAATCGGCTTCCTATTTCGCAACAAAGCATCCTTCACTCATGCTGCCAAACATACCCTCGTAAAACTGACTATCCTACCGATCCTTGAATTCGGCGATGTCATTTACAAAATAACCTCCAACACTCTACTCCGCAAATTGGATGCAGTCTATCACAGTACCATCTGTTTTGTCACCAAAGCCCCATCTACTACCCACCACTGCGACCTGTATGCTCTCGTTGGCTTCATATTCGTCGCCAAACCCACTGGCTCCAGGTCATCTAAAAGTCTTTGCTAGGTAAAGCCCCACCTTATCTCAGCTCACTGGTCACCATAGCAGCACCCACCCGTAGCACGGGCTCCAGCAGGTATATTTCACTGGTCACCCCCAAAGCCAACTCCTCCTTTGGCCACCTTTCCTTCCAGTTCTCTGCTGCCAATGAATGGAACTAATTGTAAAAATCACTGGCGCTGGAGTCTCCCTCACTAACTTTAAGCATCAGCTTTCAGAGCATCTTACCAATCATTGCACTTGTACATAGCCCATCTGTAAATAGCCCAAAAACTACCTCATACCCATGTTGTTGTTTTTTTTTCTCCTTTGCACCCCAGTATCTCTACTTGCACATTCATCTTCTGCACATCTACCACTCCAGTGTTGAATTGCTAAATTGTAATTATTTCGCCAACACGGACTATTTATTGCCTTTCTACTGTGTTATTTACTTTGTTTATCCCATGAGTAACTCTGTGTTGTTTGTGTCACACTGCTTTGTTCTATCTTGGCCAGGTCGCAGTTGTAAATGAGAACTTGTTCTCAACTGGTCTACCTGGTTAAATAAAGGAGAAATAAAAAAGTACAAAAATAAACTGCTACTGCTCAGTTTGATGGTGATATGAACATAAAACTGGAGCTTGGCCACTCAGAAACATTCAGACTTATTTCGGCTTGAAAATATATGGCAAGACTTGAAATCGGCTGTCTAGCAATGATCAACAACCAACTTGACAGATCTTGAAGAATTATTTTAATGGTTAATGGACCAATATTGTACAATCCAGGTGTTGAAAGCTCTTAGGAACTTACCCAGAAAGACTCACAGCTGTAATCACTGCAAAGGGTGATTCTAACATGTATTGACTCAGGGGGTTGAACAGTTACACTAACGTTTTATTTTCCATACAGTTTTTTTGACATTTTCTTGAACTTTGGCATTAGTGTATTTTGTGTAGATCATTGACAAAAACTTTGTAACACAACAATATTTGGAAAAATTTAAAGGGTGTGAACACTTTCTGAAGGCACTGTATATTGGTAGTCAGTCAACGATGGTATTCAGTCAACGCAATACTTCAGCCGTCATTAACGTGACATAACAGACTGCATATGTCCTAGTCAGTAGATCGAATAGTCAGTAATGTAAGGTTCAAGAAAACATCAAGTGACCCAACAATATTGAAGGTATTATATGAGATACTACTTCACCCAAAGGAATGTCCTCAAACAGAGCAGGCTCTAGTTCATCGAGTACTACTACATTAGCTTGTAACGGCTGTTGGTGAAAGAAGGTGAGGACCAAGGTGCAGCGTGGTACATGTTCATCTTTTATTAGTTGAACTGAACACTGAATAGCAAAACAATAAAGAGCACAACCGAAACAGTTCTGTCTGGTGCAGACACAGAAAGCAACTACCCACAAAACCCAGGTGGGAAAGGCTACTTAAGTATGGTTCTCAATCAGAGACAACGATTGACAGCTGCCTCTGTTTGGGAACCATACCAGGCCAAACACCCAGAAATATAACACACAGAACCAAAACATAGAATGCCCACCCCAACTCACGCCCTGACCAAACTAAAATAGAGACATAAAAAAGAAACTAAGGTCAGGATGTGACATAGCTCTTGTACACCAGCAGTTCAAAGTGAGTAATGTCCATTCATTCTTGATATGCTTTTAGTGTAAAAGACAGTGTAGATGGAGAAGAAAAAAAATTGGACCTGAAAATTGAGTGGCGCAGCGGTCTAAGGCACTGCATCTCAGTGCAGGAGGCGTCACTACAGACCCTAGTTCGAATCCAGGATGAATCACATCTGGCCGTTATCTGGCCCATAGGGAGGCGCACAATTGGCCCAGCGTTGTCCAGGTTTGGCCGGGGTAGGCCGTCATTGTAAATAAGAATTTGTTCTTAACTGACTTGCCTAGTTAAATAAAGGTTAAATAAAATAAAAGTATATTGAAACCTGAAGGAGAATGGCATGCCCCCTTTACTTTTAGTTGAATATATTGTCCATAGAGCAGGCTGGCTTTAAAAACCTGGAGTTATTGGTCTTATTTTCAACTCTCTCACTCCCCCTCGTTCCCTTGGAACAACATTAAATATGGATAAAGTTTATAAATAATTAACTGGTTTTGGAAATTACACTTGGATTGATTGTGTGCAGCTGTGAAATTGTTACGCGAGTTAGAAAAGGTATTTTAGTGAAATTGGTTTCCTTGATGAGCTCCTAACAGTTTAAAAAGATTCATTTGGAATTCATCTTTTTTAAACGGATTATCTCTTCTCAGCCTGCGGCAAGGTGGGATTATTGTAGTAGAACTGCTAGTTTCCTCACAATGATGAACATAGATAAGCACACATACTGTAAATATACTACGAGTTATGCGAGGAGACATTCGCAGCCTGAACAAAGAGCAAAAAACTTTTTTTTCAGGGGAGTGAAAAGAGAAAAGTGCATTTGGGTACTGAAGTGAGCAAAATGAGAATCCTCCCCTCTCTCACACTTAGCTGTCACGTTCGATCCCGTTCCTCCCTGGTAAAAAGTTTTTTTTAAATTGGAGAACTTCCTTGTAACCCCCCAATAACCCCATCCAGTTTGGGTTGTGTCCCCCACCAGAGAGGAACACTCTGGTGATAAAAGCATGTGACACATCCACCAGCTAGCTTCCTGTTATGGTTCCTTGTAAACTCATTTAAACAGTGTCATGGGCCACATACGGAATACTTGTTGACAGTTCTGTAAGTCGCTTTGGATAAAAGTGTCTGCTACTGTGAATGCCTTATCCTTTCAACAGTCCATAAAAGGCCCAACTCAAGTTGGGCCTTTTATGGGCTGTTGAAAAGACAAGGAAGGATAAGGATAAGGAATTATGAGTCAATAGACCCAGAGTAACCCAGGGGTCTTGTCTTTTTCTCAGCATGGGCAAACTGCACTACGGGGGGAGAGATGGAGAAGGAAAACAGAATTGATAAATCTGAGGAGTCGAATCGATTTGTTTTCCAGTGAGCGACCTATGAGGAAGAGAAACAAAGCCCTTTGAACAATTCGGCAAAGCTTTACTATCACCCCAGTGAGCTGCATCCGCATTTACTGTTTTATTAACACTGTCTCTAACAGCTTTCTCAGAGATAGCCCACTGCACATTTCGGGCAACATTTTGAGTCCAAGTCACATAGGCCTATCACCAAAGACTACTCCTCCCGAGACACAGTATATTCTCATTCAGAATATTGCAGTCATTTTTAGAAGGTACGGTAGTTCAACTGGAAGGTAAAGTTAGGAGTGCACACTAGAAACGGAAATAGCTTCAGTCGCGGTTGTCGTCAAAGAGCAGAACTAGTGTTTGTTGCTGCTGCAGTAATTCCACCACTAAACAGACGCTCCAGTTTGTTTGATTGTTAACATCAGTGGGGAAGAAACGTGTCTAAAGTCTGGGACTGACCAGACCTCTGTGCTCCAGTGAAGCAGAACTCTTGCTTGGTGTCACTCTGTGGTGCACAGACTAAATAATGCATGCTGTTATAACAGCTAATTCATCCACTCTCCCCCCCAGAGGGTGATGACATAACAATGCTAGATAACAACAACTGCTAGACTTCTATCTCTGTGCATTTTGCTCGGCGTGCACACACACACACACACACACTTTCTGAGTTGAAAAGAGTCATGATATCAGACTAATGGGCCTTGCACTTATTTTCTTTCCTACGACGGAGGCGCTCCGGTTGTTCCTTTTCCAGGGCTGGTGTCTATTCTTCATCCTCACAGTGACGTCCAGCCGTTCTGCAGTCCAGTTGCTGCTGAAATTTGGTCATGAATTTGTGTCTGAAAACACTACCCGCGTTTTCATACACACCATTTGGCACAGACAGGGCCGGAGACATGTACACAGCCAAACCGCCAGCTGCATCTCTCACAGACAAAAATAACATGTCCGCGTGCGTTCAATTCTAGACCTTCACAGCACTTCAATATCGGAAATCACACACTTCCCACTGGGCACACACTGGTAGAAACAACTTGGAATAGACGTTGAATTGACATCTGTGCCCAGTGGGTTGACTGTCTGAAGAGTTAGCTCCCTCTAATCTTGCGATGTTGTAAAGTTTCCCAGCCAACTCTAGTCTTTTATTTCTTCTTCTCTCTATCTTTGTCATTTTGTTTTCTTCTTCTCTCTCTTTGTCATTTTGTTTTCTTCTCTCTATCTTTGTCATTTTGTTTTCTTCTTCTCTCTCTTTGTCATTTTGTTTTCTTCTTCTCTCTATCTTTGTCATTTTGTTTTCTTCTTCTCTCCATATTTGGTATTTTGTTTTCTTCTTCTCTCAATCTCTAACTTTTCTGTGATCAACAGGCTTGACTCCTCTTGCTGGTGTTCTACTTAATTGAAAGAGACATTTCTGTAAAAAATACAACAGCAGGGTACCTCAGTGTGTGTTATGATAGTCAGGAACACAGTACAGTACACTATGAGATATAACCAAAGATAGAGAAGTCATTAGAAAGTCCACAGAATGTTATCATATTAACCATAGTAGTTACACATCATCCAAGGTGACCGATACTTATGGCACTAACCAGTGATACCATCTCCACCGCCATCTTATTTCCTATCCATCTCTTGTCTACTGTACCATCTCTGGTTGGGACAGGGAGGGGTTCTCTCTCTAGTTTATTGTACAGTTTCCAGTCAGGGCAGGGAGGGGTTCCATTTAAAGTGCTGTAGTAGACAGACGGGGCAGGGAGGGGTTCTCTCTCTAGTTTACTGTACCGTTTCCAGTCAGGGCAGGGAGAGGTTCCATTTAAAGTGCTGTAGTAGACAGACGGGGCAGGGAGGGGTTCTCTCTCTAGTTTACTGTACCGTTTCCAGTCAGGGCAGGGAGAGGTTCCATTTAAAGTGCTGTAGTAGACAGACGGGGCAGGGAGGGGTTCTCTCTCTAGTTTACTCTACCGTCTCCGGTCGGGCAGGGAGGGGTTCCATTTAAAGTGCTGTAGTAGACAGACGGGGCAGGGAGGGGTTTTCTCTCTAGTTTACTGTACCGTTTCCAGTCAGGGCAGGGAGGGGTTCCATTTAAAGTGCTGTAGTAGACAGACGGGGCAGGGAGGGGTTCTCTCTCTAGTTTACTCTACCGTCTCCGGTCGGGCAGGGAGGGGTTCCATTTAAAGTGCTGTAGTAGACAGACGGGGCAGGGAGGGGTTCTCTCTCTAGTTTACTGTACCGTTTCCAGTCAGGGCAGGGAGGGGTTCCATTTAAAGTGCTGTAGTAGACAGACGGGGCAGGGAGGGGTTCTCTCTCTAGTTTACTGTACCGTTTCCAGTCAGGGCAGGGAGAGGTTCCATTTAAAGTACTGTAGTAGACAGATGGGGCAGGGAGGGGTTCTCTCTATAGTTTACTCTCCCGTCTCCGGTCGGGCAGGGAGGGGTTCCATTTAAAGTGCTGTAGTAGACAGATGGGGCAGGGAGGGGTTCTCTCTCTAGTTTACTGTACCGTTTCCAGTCAGGGCAGGGAGGGGTTCCATTTAAAGTGCTGTAGTAGACAGATGGGGCAGGGAGGGGTTCTCTCTCTAGTTTACTCTACCATCTCCGGTCGGGCAGGGAGGGGTTCCATTTAAAGTGCTGTAGTAGACAGCATGATGCTATCCCCACTCTCCTCCTGCTGTCACAGAGAAGGAGCGTTTGTGAATACCAGTGTAGCTACATGCTAGTTACAGAAGGGTTGTTGCTGTAAATGGCTATGCACTGATATGATGCTACACCCTATGTTTAAAAATAAATAACCAGAAAAAGTGATGTCATCGTTATGAAACCCAGTGGTAACATACTGTAGGCCACCCAATATCACTTGACTGATAAACCCTTTATTGATTAGCAACATCACAATCTGTTCTAGTGTAAATCCAAACTGTTTTCTGGGTTTTCACATGATGTGAATGCATACCTTGGTACCAGGACTGTTATTATGCTGGTATACAAACACATTAAGATGTTATTAGGGCCAGGGGACATGAATATATGGATGACATCAGGTTTAACGACATGTCTGTAACCATGGTGAAGTTTATTGAGGGGCCCCAACTGTCCATCGTCCTGCCGTTCGCTCGATACCTCTCGACACACACACACACACACTCTGTCAACTTGGTAGGAGTACCTTTCATTCTCTAGGAGCCAGGCACCAGCGAACCTGTCAGTAAATCTGTAGACTCATTGGATTTCTTTTCCCCTCGCCGGCGCCTGTTGAATGGACATGTGCTGTTGTTGTTGTTAAGTGTTTTCATCATTCATCAATACCTCCGTCTTCAGTCTTCATCTTTCCCAGACTATAACATATATGAAATTGCATGGTCATGTTTTTTGTTGTTGTATTAAAACAAAGTTAATGATTTGTTAACAAATCAACAAATATATATATGCATACATACATACACACACATGTATACATACACACAGTTGAAGTCGGAAGTTTAGCCTGATACATTTAAACTCAGTTTTTCACAATTCCTGAAAAATGCCCTGTCGTAGGTCATTTAGGATCACCACTTTATTTTAAGAATGTGAAATGTCAGAATAATAGTAGAGAGAATGATGTATTTCAGCTTTTATTTCTTTCATCACATTCCCAGTGGGTCAGAAGTTTACATACACTCAATTAGTATTTGGTAGCATTACCTTTAAACTTGTTTAACTTGGGTCAAACGTTTCTGGTAGCCTTCCACAAGCTTCCCACAATAAGTTGGGGGAATTTTGGCCCATTCCTCCTGATAGAGCTGGTGTAACTGAGTCAGGTGTGTAGGCCTCCTTGCTTGCAAAGTCCTGCCCACAAATTTTCTCCAGGATTGAGGTCAGGTCTTGTGATGACCGCTCAAATACCTTGACTTTGTTGTCCTTAAGCCATTTTGTCACAACTTTGGAAGTATGCTTGGGGTCATTGTCCATTTGGAAGACCCATTTGCGACCAAACTTTAACTTCCTGACAGATGTCTTGAGATGTTGCTTCAATATATCCACATGATTTTCCTACCCCATTATGACATCTATTTTGTGAAGCGCACCAGTCCCTCCGGCAGCCAAGCACCCCCACAACATGATGCTGATACCCCTCGTGCTTCACGGTTGGGATGGTGTTCACCGGTTTGCAAGCCTCCCCCTGTAACGGCCATTGGTGGAAGAAGCTGAGGACCAAGGTGCAGCGTGGTAAGTGTTCATCATTTTAAAACTGAACACTATCAAACAAGCAACAAAAGAACAACCGAAACAGCTCCGTCAGGTGCAAAACACACTAAACAGAAAATAACTACCCACAAAACCCATGGTGGGCTACTGGTTCTCAAATTAGAGACAACGATAGACAGCTGCCTCTGCTTGGGAACAATACCAGGCCAAACACAGAAATACAAAAACATAGAACAAAAACATAGAATGCCCACCCCAACTCACTGACAGCCCCCTTTTCCTCCAAACATAACAACGGTCATTATGGCCAAACAGTTCTATTTTTGTTTCATCAGACCAGAGGACATTTCTCCAAAAAGTACCATCGTTGTCCCCATGTGCAGTTGCAAACCGTGGTCTGGCTTTTTTATGGCGGTTTTGGAGCAGTGGCTTCTTCCTTGCCGAGCGGCTTTTCAGGTTAAGTAGATATAGGACTCGTTTTACTGTGGATATAGATGCTTTTGTACCCGTTTCCTCCAGCATCTTCACAAGGTCCTTTGCTGTTGTTCTGGGACTGATTTGCACTTTTCGCACCAAAGTACGTTCATCTCTAGGAGACAGAACACGTCTCCTCCATGAGCGGTATGACGGCTGCGTGGTCCCATGGTGTTTATACTTGCGTACTATTGTTTGTACAGATGAACGTGGTACTTTCAGGCATTTGAAAATTGTTCCCAAGGATGAACCAGACTTGTTGAGGTCTACAATTTTTTTCTGAGGTCTTGGCCGATTTCTTTTCATTTTCCCATGATGTCAAGCAAAGAGGCACTGAGTTTGAAGGTAGGCCTTGAAATGCATCCATAGGTACGCCTCCAATTGACTCAAATTATGCCAATTAGCAACGTCTAAAGCCATGACATCATTTTCTGGAATTTTCCACACTGTTTAAAGGCAGTCAACTTAGTGTGTGTAAAATTTTGACACAATGGAATTGTGATAGTGAATTATAAGTGAAATAATCTGTCTAAACAATTGTTGGAAAAAATTACTTGTGTCATGGACAAAGTAGATGTCCTAACTGACTTGCCAAAACTATAGTTTGTTAACAAGAAACTTGTGGAGTGGTTGAAAAACAAGTTTTAATGACTCCAACCTGAGTGTTTGTAAACATCCGACTTCAACTTCTATCAATAAAGGCCTACAGACAGTTTTGATCATTTAATTAATGATACTCATTGGTTCTTGAAGAATATCAAAAATAATGATTTGTTTACCTCGAATCAATCGTGATTATCCTGGTGATTATCCTGGTGATTATCCCAGCGCTAATGGCCTAGTTAGCGTTTTTTTTATATCACTTTGGCACAAATTTCAGAACCTTGTGGTCATTTCTCAAAACTCAAGACAAAACTCATAACAGTCATCACTTGCAACACAGGCTGTCCCAATGTTCAAAACATGACATTGTGCATTCATATCTTTAAAGAAACCTTGCACTTGCAGAATCATTGGATCAAATAACTCATTAATCATGAAATACCATAGGAACATTAATTTAGATCCCCCACACACCAGATACCGATAGTTTCACTATGTAGTTGTTCGTTCAATCATTCAATCATTACATATTGTAATAAGTCTGTGATACGTGTTTCATTATGCTACTACACATAAATACATTACTGTAAAAGGACTAGTAGAGAGAATACTACAGACACAGTGGAATCATTGAACAAAAGCCCAAATGTATTGATGAAATACAATAAAAAAACAACATAGGTTTCTTTGAATCACAGCAAAAAATGATTAGCTACAAAAAAGAAAAAAACTGCAGTAAACATCAACTGTAGTGTTCCTCACCTGGCTTACTGTAAAACATCAACTGCAGTGTTCATCACCTGGCTTACTGTAAAACATCAACTGTAGTGTTCCTCACCTGGCTTACTGTAAAACATCAACTGTAGTGTTCCTCACCTGGCTTACTGTAAAACATCAACTGCAGTGTTCATCACCTGGCTTACTGTAAAACATCAACTGCAGTGTTCATCACCTGGCTTACTGTAAAACATCAACTGTAGTGTTCCTCACCTGGCTTACTGTAAAACATCAACTGCAGTGTTCATCACCTGGCTTACTGTAAAACATCAACTGCAGTGTTCCTCACCTGGCTTACTGTAAAACATCAACTGTAGTGTTCATCACCTGGCTTACTGTAAAACATCAACTGCAGTGTTCATCACCTGGCTTACTGTAAAACATCAACTGTAGTGTTCCTCACCTGGCTTACTGTAAAACATCAACTGCAGTGTTCATCACCTGGCTTACTGTAAAACATCAACTGCAGTGTTCATCACCTGGCTTACTGTAAAACATCAACTGCAGTGTTCATCACCTGGCTTACTGTAAAACATCAACTGTAGTGTTCCTCACCTGGCTTACTGTAAAACATCAACTGCAGTGTTCATCACCTGGCTTACTGTAAAACATCAACTGCAGTGTTCCTCACCTGGCTTACTGTAAAACATCAACTGCAGTGTTCATCACCTGGCTTACTGTAAAACATCAACTGCAGTGTTCATCACCTGGCTTACTGTAAAACATCAACTGCAGTGTTCCTCACCTGGCTTACTGTAAAAAGCTAAACAAAGGGTTGATTACTGTACTTCTTTATTTCCATCAACCTTGTCTTGTGGATTTGGCCATAGGTTCTCATCCACATCCACAATGGATGTTTTCATTAGCCAAACATCTTGGGAAGAATCTCCGGGCATGGCGAATCCAGGCCTGACACTGGACTGCCGTGAAGTCATTGTATGCGTCATCCATGGCCTGGAGAAGGGTGGCTTGTTCGTGAGGGCGCCTATCATATACCTTCCACCAATTAAATTACGACCTCTCCTCCTTGTCTTGGCCAGGTTGAAGCCTGCCATCCAAAAATTGGAATTTGCGATGGTTTGTCAGCATCCAGCTCCATCACCCTCTAAAAATACATTTTGGAAAGAGAATTACTGATTACAATGATGTCGAATTATGGGGGAATTTTTCACAACAGACATCTTGAAACTGAACATACCTGAACATACTCAGTCCTCAGTTGCTTCACTCTGTCTGCATTTCTTTCAAAAGGCACACGGTATAGCTGTTTTAGAGACACCTGGTGCCTTTTCAGCATGCGTGCAATAGTCGGCTAACTTATGGCTTCCACATTGTTGAACATGTCGTCATTGTCCAAGATGTACTGCCAAGGCGAACATCATTTCTGGCCTGAACCAAATTGACCACAGCCAGCTCTTGTTGGTCAGTCAATTCTGCAAGGAAAATGACAGTAACAACACATTTAGTCACATCACCTACTCTGTGGTACACATTGGCATGCAGTATACAGTCATTTGGCAATTGAGAGTAGCCTAATGTTTAGTGCATGCTGAAGACTTACCGGTTCTCATTACAGAAAGTTCAGATGATTAAGGCCACGGTTGATCATCTGAGGTTTGGTTGAATCATCGTAGCTGCCTCAGTCATTGTCATGCCATGACTTACTACATGGTCTACAACTATTGCTCGGATTTCATTGGACACTCTTTACTGTTGCTGCCGCTGTCTTGGTCCGTGGTCTTGTCCTCTACCACGTTCCCCCACACCTCTCAAACGAGGCCCACGACCACCTCTCAGAAGGGATGCTTGTCCCCTGCCATTCCTTTGACCAGCACGTCTTCCTCGTCCCACTGCTTGACCTCCATTGTGACCTGGATCACCTGCCGGCTCCATGTTATCGCTATGTTGTTGTAGGTGGATAACGCTCATTTCACTATATACTCATACCACAATGTGAAATCAATCATCAGTAACGAGCTGGCAGTATTGGAAAAGCAATGACAAGGACCTGAATACATACTCAACGGCCACTTTATTAGGTACACCTGCATGTTAATGCAAATAGCCTACTCCTTCGAACAGCAAATCATGTGGCTGCCTGCAACTCAATATATAGAGAGTATATAGAGTAAAGAGCTTTAGTTGTTGTTCGACCAAACATTAGAACGGGCAAGATGAGTAATCTAAGCAACTTTGACCGTGGTATGATTGTTGATGCCACACATGGAGGTTCCAGCATCTCAGAAACCACCGCCCTCCTGGGATTTTTACACACTACAGTCTCTAGAGTTGACAGAAAATGGTGCGATAAACAAAACACATTCAGTGAGCGGCAGTTCTGTGGGCAAAACACCTTGTTAATGAGAGAGGACAGAGGAGAATGTCCAGACTCATTCAAGCTAACAGAAAGGCCACAAATGGTCAAATAACAGCCATTTAAAACAGAGGTGTGCAGAAGGGCATCTGTTAACGTGCAACACCATTAATAATTCAGGCTGTTGTGGAGGCAAAAGGGGGTCCTACCCAGTACTAGATAGTTGTACCTAATAAAGATGCCGGTGAGTGTACAGTAATGTCAAATCTGAAAACATGGTTTGGAAAAGTGGTACATGGGATCATAGAAACCGTGTCTGATATAAAGAATGATGATGAAATATTACATCCATAGATAATGTAGTCCAATTGGTTCATATTCCACGGTAATTGGTATCAATGGATCTCGTTATCCTGAAACTTTCATGATCTAAACAGAGTATTGTTTGTCAGTTTCCATAAAACTGTGCATTAAGAATAATGCAACAGTTACTTCTCATTTTGAGCAGTTGTATCAATTGATAGTTAGATCATTGTAATGAAATGGATAGATGGTCATCTCAGACGTAATGTGTGAATTGCATTTTGAAATGGTAATACTTTGATGTTAAGTTGTGTCATTTTGAAGAGGTGATTTTAGTTCAATAAACAAATGATCTTAGCTTTATGTGTATTGTATCCAAGAAATTGGAAAAAGTGTTAAGAGTTTTGAAAAAAATGTGCATTTTGATCATCGGTTGTGAGTTTTGTGTCTAGAGTTTTGAAAAATGACATCAAGGATCTGAAATTAGTACCAAAGTGATAGTAAAAAAAATGGTAGTATGCAGACTGAGCCGGTTCCCTGAGCCGGTTCCCATATTAGCATTACCTATGGTGGCTGATCATTGCCCTCTACACCTCTTCAATTTAGACTTGGTTGTAATCTGTCGACGTGATGTATTACCATCAACAGGGTGACATTTTGGAAATGTTAATTGTACTTTTATACTTAGCCTTTTCATATAGCCGCCGTATTGATTTGAACGTCTACTAGGCTTGACTGCGGTCGCGTGTGTTTGTGTGTCTACGTGAGCGTGTGTGTGTTTATGCATGTGTGTGTGTCTGTACGTGAGTGTGTTTGTGTACGTGTGTGTGTGTATATATGTGTGCGTGTGTACGTGAGTGTGTGTGTGTGTGTGTACGTGAGTGTGTGTGTATGCGCGTGCATGTTTGTTCTCTATTTCTTCTTACAAAATGTGTAGATTTTAGATTTTGACTAAGACACAGTAAACCCAGAAAATCCTTCAGGCATTTGCAGGCACTTCCATTTCACTTACTGGTGCATATCTTTGCTCAAGACAGGTAACATATTTTTTTCTTTCTGGTTGTCCCATTGCCCTCTGGCATTGTTTTGGCCTTTTAAGTCACAGCTTCTCAAACATTCCCTGTGATGTCCTGCACTGCAGGATTTAATCTGACAGCCCGGCTTGTGATCTCTCTAATTACCACAAAAAAATAAACCTCCATTCTCCTCAGTGAGAAACCAGCCTAGATAAACCAGGCAAGATTGAAATACTTTCCCTTCTCTGCATTGAAAAAAGAACCAGGCTAGAGATAACAGGCTAGACTTAACAATGTTTCAAACGTTATTCACCACATGCACAGGACAAAACCGGTGTAAAACAGTACAGTGACATTCTTACCTTGAGAGGTCTTCCAAACAATGCAGTGATTATATAGAAAATAGAATAAAACATTGTTGCCTTACAACCTGGAATTAAGGTGGATTTTTGGGGGGTTTATATCATTTGATTTACACAACATGTCTACCACTTTGAACAACAAGAAATAAGACAAAAAAAACTGAAAACTTGAGCGTGCATAACTATTCACCCCCCCCCCCCCCAAGTCAATACTTTGTAGATCCACCTTTTGCAGCAATTACATCTGCAAGTCTCTTGGGGTATGTCTCTATAAGCTTGGCACATCTAGCCACTGGGATTTTTGCCCATTCTTCAAGGCAAAACTGCTCCAGCTCCTTCAAGTTGGATGGGTTCCGCTGGTGTAGAGCAATCTTTAAGTCATACCACAAATTCTCAATTGGATTGAGGTCTGGGCTTTGACTAGGCCATTCCATTTAATTGTTTTCCCTTAAACCACTCGAATGTTGCTTTATCAGTATGCTTAGGGTCATCGTACTGCTGGAAGGTGAACCTTCATCCCAGCCTGAAATCTCTGGAAGACTGAAACAGGTTTCCCTCAAGAATTTCTCTGTATTTAATGCCATCCAGCATTCCTTCAATTCTGACCAGTTTCCCAGTCCCTGCCGATGAAAAACATGGTGTTCTCCTGGTGATGAGAGGTGTTGGGTTTGCACCAGACATAGCGTTTCCCTTGATGGCCAAAAAGTTACATTTTAGTCTCATCTGACCAGAGTACCGTCTCCCACACGCCTTTTGGCAAACACCAAACGTGTTTGCTTATTTTTTTCCTGGACACTCTTCCATAAAACCCTCTTCCGATACTCCAATCTCTGCTGTGGAGCTTTGCAGCTCCTTCAGGGTTATCTTTGGTCTCTTTGTTGCCTCTCTGATTAATGCCCTCCATGCCTGGTCCGTGAGTTTTGGTGAGTGGCCCTCTCTTGGCAGGTTTGTTGTGGTGCCATATTCTTTCCATTTTTTAATAATAGATTTAATGGTGCTCTGTGGGATGTTCAAAGTTTCGGCCATGTTTTTATAACCCAACCCTGATTTGTACTTCTCCCCAGCTTTGTCCCTGACCTGTTTGGAGAGCTCCTTGGTCTTCATGGTGCCGCTTGCTTGGTGGTGCCCCTTGCTTCGTGGTGTTGCAGACTCTGGGGCCTTTCAGAACAGGTGTATCAAATCAAATCAAATGTATTTATATAGCCCTTCGTACATCAGCTGATATCTCAAAGTGCTGTACAGAAACCAAGCCTAAAACCCCAAACAGCAAGCAATACAGGTGTAGAAGCACTGTGGCTAGGAAAAACTCCCTAGAAAGGCCAAAACCTAGGAAGAAACCTAGAGAGGAACCAGGCTATGTGGGGTGGCCAGTCCTCTTCTGGCTGTGCCGGGTGGAGATTATAACAGAACATGGCCAAGATGTTCAAATGTTCATAAATGACCAGCATGGTCGAATAATAATAAGGCAGAACAGTTGAAACTGGAGCAGCAGCACATGTATATATCCTGAGATCATGTGACAGATCATGTGACACTTAGATTGCACACAGGGGGACTTTATTTAACTCATTATGTAACTTCTGAAGATAATTGGTTGCACCAGATCTTATTTAGGGGCTTCATAGCAAAGGGGGTGAATACATATGCATGCATATTTGGAAAACAAGTACTTTACTTCATTTCACTTCACCAATTTGGACTATTTGGTGTATGTTAAATGAAATCCAAATAAAAATCCATTTAAATTACAGGTTGTAATGCAACAAAATTGGAAAAACACCAAGGGAGATGAATACTTTTGCAAGGCAGTGTATATACCGGTCATTGCCAGTACCTTATTCAATGTGCAGGGATACTAGAGTGGTTTATACATAAAAAGTGACTGGTAGTAGGATATACATGTAAACAGGGCTGAAAAGTGTCTGGTAGTAGGAATATATAAATGCGTGTACTATAAAAACACATGTAAAACAGGAGTAAGAGTGACAATTAGCAGGATAAATAGATCAATAGTAATCAATAGACAGCAGCATAATGGAGTAACATCTAATCAATAATGATTTTAGCAGCAGAGTAGGTGTCTGAGTGGGTAGAGACCTGTGGATGGGCATAGAGTCCGTGTGGATAGTCTGTGGGACTATCCACTGGATGTCCAGGGTGGTTGAAGTCTTTGGAAATGTATCAGACTTTCTCAAACACCGCCTGGCATGTGCGTCCTGGATGGCTGGGCACTCGCCCCCCAGTGATGCGCTGGGCCGTCTGCACCACCCTCTGTGAGGCCTTCTGGTCGAGGGTGGTGCAGTTGCCATACCAGACGGTGATACAACCAGCTCTGAATGGTGCAGCTGTAAAAGTTCCTGAGAATCTGAGGGGTCATGCCAAGTCATTTCAGCCTCCTGAGGGAGAAGAGGCTTTGCCGTGCCTTCTTCACGACTGTTCTGGTGTGAACATGTTAAGTTCTCAGTGATGTGGACACCCAGGAACTTGAAGCTCTTGACCCGCTCTGCTGCGGCCCCATAGATGTGGATGACGGTGTGCACCCCTCTGGTTTCCTGTAGTCCACAATCAGCTCCTTTGTCTTATTGATATTGGGGGAGAGGTTGTTGTCCTGGCAACACACTGCCAGTTCTCTGACATCCTACCTATAGGCTGTCTCATCGCCTTTCGGTGATCAGGCCTACCACCGTTGTGTCGTCAACAAACTTGATGAGGGAGTTGGAGTCGTTCGTGGCCACACAGTTGTGGGTAAACAGGGAGTACAGCAGGGAGCTAAGCACACACCCCTGAGGGGCCCCCACATTGAGGGTCAGCGTAGCAGAGGTGTTGTTGACAACTTTCACCTCCTGGTGCTAACCCGTCATGAAGTCCAGGATCCAGTTGCCAAGGGAGGTGTTCCCGAGTCCAGAGCTTGGAGGGCACTATGGTGTTGAAGGCTGAGATGTAGTCGATGAATAGCATTCTCACTTAGGTATTCCTCTTGTCCAGGTGGGAGAGGGCAATGTGGTGTGCAATTGAGATTGCATCATCTGTAGATCTGTTGGGGCGGTATGCAAATTGGAGTGGGTCTAGGGTGTCTAGGATGATGGAGTTGATGTGTACCATGACCAGCCTTTCAAAGCGCTTCATAATGGCAGGTAGCCTTAGAATTATAGGGAACAGGAATGATGGTGGTCAGTTTGAGACGTGGGGATTACAGACTGGGACAAGGAGAGGTTGAAAATAAGTGTGAAGATGCCTGCCAACTGGTCTGCACAGGCCAGAGTTACCAGATTAAAAGACTGTCCATTCTCCTCTGTGAAAGGCTAAATGTTACTGTTGATAATGCAGACTGTCTGGACAGTATGGGGGCCGAATGTTCAAGACAGCAAAGATAAACATGACATTTACGCTGGGGGCCATGGGGCGATCTAACACCCACAGCTTCCCTTAAACTCCTCCTGAACTTGATGAGCCCCCTCCGTTGAGATTTGAACTCTACCATACAGTGCCTTGCGAAAGTATTCGGCCCCCTTGAACTTTGCGACCTTTTGCCACATTTCAGGCTTCAAACATAAAGATATAAAACTGTATTTTTTTGTGAAGAATCAACAACAAGTGGGACACAATCATGAAGTGGAACGACATTTATTGGATATTTCAAACTTTTTTAACAAATCAAAAACTGGGCGTGCAAAATTATTCAGCCCCCTTAAGTTAATACTTTGTAGCGCCACCTTTTGCTGCGATTACAGCTGTAAGTCGCTTGGTGTATGTCTCTATCAGTTTTGCACATCGAGAGACTGAATTTTTTTCCCATTCCTCCTTGCAAAACAGCTCGAGCTCAGTGAGGTTGGATGGAGAGCATTTGTGAACAGCAGTTTTCAGTTCTTTCCACAGATTCTCGATTGGATTCAGGTCTGGACTTTGACTTGGCCATTCTAACACCTGGATATGTTTATTTTTGAACCATTCCATTGTAGATTTTGCTTTATGTTTTGGATCATTGTCTTGTTGGAAGACAAATCTCCGTCCCAGTCTCAGGTCTTTTGCAGACTCCATCATTCTTCCAGAATGGTCCTGTATTTGGCTCCATCCATCTTCCCATCAATTTTAACCATCTTCCCTGTCCCTGCTGAAGAAAATCAGGCCCAAACCATGATGCTGCCACCACCATGTTTGACAGTGGGGAAAGGTGTGTTCAGCTGTGTTGCTTTTACGCCAAACATAACGTTTTGCATTGTTGCCAAAAAGTTCAATTTTGGTTTCATCTGACCAGAGCACCTTCTTCCACATGTTTGGTGTGTCTCCCAGGTGGCTTGTGGCAAGCTTTAAACAACACTTTTTATGGATATCTTTAAGAAATGGCTTTCTTCTTGCCACTCTTCCATAAAGGCCAGATTTGTGCAATATATGACTGATTGTTGTCCTATGGACAGAGTCTCCCACCTCAGCTGTAGATCTCTGCAGTTCATCCAGAGTGATCATGGGCCTCTTGGCTGCATCTCTGATCAGTCTTCTCCTTGTATGAGCTGAAAGTTTAGAGGGACGGCCAGGTCTTGGTAGATTTGCAGTGGTCTGATACTCCTTCCATTTCAATATTATCGCTTGCACAGTGCTCCTTGGGATGTTTAAAGCTTGGGAAATATTTTTGTATCCAAATCCGGCTTTAAACTTCTTCACAACAGTATCTCGGACCTGCCTGGTGTGTTCCTTGTTCTTCATGATGCTCTCTGCGCTTTTAACGGACCTCTGAGACTATCACAGTGCAGGTGCATTTATACGGAGACTTGATTACACACAGGTGGATTGTATTTATCATCATTAGTCATTTAGGTCAACATTGGATCATTCAGAGATCCTCACTGAACTTCTGGAGAGAGTTTGCTGCACTGAAAGTAAAGGGGCTGAATAATTTTGCACGCCCAATTTTTCAGTTTTTGATTTGTTAAAAAAGTTTGAAAAATCCAATAAATGTCGTTCCACTTCATGATTGTGTCCCACTTGTTGTTGATTTTTCACAAAAAAATACAGTTTTATATCTTTATGTTTGAAGCCTGAAATGTGGCAAAAGGTCGCAAAGTTCAAGGGGGCCGAATACTTTCGCAAGGCACTGTAATTTGCACAAGGTAACATTCACACAACATCGCCCCCTTCGCTCATGTGGTGTGTGGTTGGTTCCTCCGTGTCCAAAAATAATCTTGTTTCTGGAAAGGTATTATTAGATTGAATCATGCAACAGTGTTTATTTGTCACATACACCAAATAGGTGCAGTCTTGTTTTACAGGGTCAGCCATAGTATTACAGCGCCCCTGGAGTGAATTAAGGTTAAGTGCCTTGCTCAAGGGCACATATACAGATTTCTTGGGTATTTGTACAAGCAACCTTTTGAATACTGGCCCAACTCTCTAACCACTACACTACCTGCCACCCCACTCTGTTGGATAACTTTGTTGGGTGAGAGGTCGAGTCAATCAAACAAACTCGCACATTCCATGTTTTACTATATGCTGGTGATTGCACCAAATCATGGATGAACACTTGTGATGATTGCGGATATGTTTAGATACAGAACGAGCCTCTGGGTCCTAGAATGATAACATATGAAAAAGTAACGCTTGAAAGTGATAGGAAATAATTTATTGAATCATTTCACAAATAGCAGTTAGGTTTCGTTTGTTTATAGAAACGATTGCTGTCTAAAGGTGCTGGCTGAGTGGACATAGAACGTAATCCAATATCTATACGAGTGTGTATGCCTCGGATGGTAGAGCATGGCGCTAGCACCACTAAGGTTGTGGGTTTGATTCTCGGGGCCAATCATACGTAAAATGTATGCACGCATGACAATAAGTCACTTTGGTTGAAAGTGTCTGCTAATTGGCATACATTACTGTAGTAATGCTGATCTATGTAGATGAAGCCTAATCTAGCTGTGACCCAATGGACATTTCCATATCAGTCACCTTATATCACCAGTTTTCTACATTAATGATTGCATGATTTCGAGGGTAGCATTTTATATCCATTAGTTAAACCCTCAAACTTCTTTTATGACTTTGCCTTTCCTACCATATCTAGTACAACCTGTTTACCTCCTCCTAGCTTACTGGGCATATTTGGCATTCATACAGCTCGCTATGTTAATGGCACACTTGGGAATCCAACAATATAAAATATAAACATGATATTCTCTTAAGTGAAGTAGCCTATAGCTTCATGTCTTTAACTATTACACTGCTAGACTTCCCCAGTATCTACAAATATGCCTTTTCCCAGTTTTTTCCTGAACTTTCCCATGTGCATCAATGCCTCTATTTCCAGATGGAATCCAACAATGTAATTATTTTTTAAACACAACTGCACATATAACCATTACATGAAACTCAGAAATACCCATATATTACCATAAATATGCCTCTTTGGTTCCTGCATCAATACCTGTGAAGAAGTTGAGTAGAAGAAGACATTGTTTTGCGCGACTGACTCTGAGGCAGGCAGGATGTTACATCATAGCTGCTTCCTCTTGTATGGCTGACCTTCCGAGGCAGTGAAGTTAAACACACTGCATCTATTAGCTTTCTGTTTCTATCTCTTTATTTGAGTCACTCCCGGTTCCCTGGGGGTGAGGGAGAAACTGTCAACTCGGAGAGTCAGCACACTCCTCCTCGCCACCCACAGATGTGCCTCCTCCTAGATAGACGCTCATTCAACATAGAAAAGCACAGCGGTAGTCTTCCTGTGCGTCGGGCGGAAATACCGCACACGCACACAGACACACACGCACCAAATTCAGAGTCCCTTTTTTACATTGTCATGCTGAGGCCCTCCTGCTCTCTCCTTGGTCACGCATGCAACAGTGCAGGATAAGGTGGCGTGTTTTACAGTATGTAAATATGTTCTCTCTGCTCCCTCCCTTCCAGAGACAAAGGAATACTCTGAATTATGTCAAAATGATTCACATTTTCATTAAAATACCTTGAGCTGATCACAGGCGTGGAAGTAATAGTGACTGTGTCAACTTTGGGGGGGGGGGGGGGGCGGAGGCGGATTTGCACGAACGTTTCTTGCCAGCTTCACCCATAAATGTGTACATTCACTGACATTTTACTTTGCTGCGTTGTTTTGCCTATAGGAGTACACTGTATCTAGCCGAGTGCAGCTTTCACTGACAAAAGAACACTGCAGAGCGATTTATGTGACATTAAGGCTAATTGTGCTTGACTGCGGAAACTTGTAAATAGAAATGGGTGACAAGGGTCATCCTTGTCGAGTCCCTCCCCGTCGATCCTAAAGCTAGCGCTGTCTCCTGCTGGATCTCTGTCTCAAGTCTGTTTCTGCTGACTGCTAAGTGGTATGTCAGCTTCTCAAAACTCTTTTCAAATGAGAACTGATGCTCTGTCAGTGTCAACTGACCAACATGGTCTTACAATGCCTTATAACATATTTGCTGAAAGGGAATAAGCCTAGCTTAACACGATGCAACTGTTAATCACAACAAATCTTTTGCTTATGACAGCTGACACTGCATATGTAGCATCTTAAACCGATCGCCCTGTTCCAGGACAACTTTTCTACAATGCAGGAAATGTAAAACTTGTAATGTATTTGAGGTTTAAAAAGGCTTCTGATGTTTGTAATTTCCACTTAGAAATTTCAGACTTGATTTTCCATTACGAAAAATATATCAACCCCTACAAAATGTCCATTAGTTATAATTCACATTTCTTGTTGCTGCAGGATTATTTTCCTGTTGTAGCAAACTGGCTCAGGTTATGATCCTACTTTTGTATAGGAGACATGATGTAGATAGCCGTTATAGGATATATTAAGTCATTTTGGCGAGCGACATGTATCCCGACAGTGTTAAGCAGTCATAGTATGTCTTAGCATCTCTATCTCACTGAAATATCTCACTGATATAACATTGTTCTAAATCCATTATGATAGTACACAGCAGGTTAAGTACAACTATTAGTATACACTATCACATTAACAACTACATCTCCCATACTAGTACTGTATCGTCTGCTTCCAGCTCTCACACTAAAACACCTAGATCCCTTGAACGCAGCTCACTCTCCAGATCCCAATCACCTGAATTCTGATCACCTGTTCACACACCTGTATGTCATTATCACACACTATTTAGTTCAGTTCTTTGCACCCCGTCATTGTGGGGTATTGTTTGTTTTTGACACACTTCTATTCAGAGCTCTGTTTATCCCGTGATTCACTCCTCCCGCCTCACTAACGACGCCTTTTGCCTATTCCCTGCCTGATCTCCCGGACAACATTACTAGCCTTTTCCCTGCCTGTACTGTTGCCTTTTTGGACCCCCTGTGTATGACCTTCTGCCTGCCCCTGGACCCAGCTACCTGCCTCCTCTTCCTCCTGTGTTCCTTTACATTAAACACCTGCTGCGCCCTGCGCTTGAAACCAGCTCTCTGTCTCCCCTCGTGTTCATTACAAATACATTATCAATTACTTCGCCCATACTAATACATTATCTCCTTAACAACTACATCTCCCATACTAATACATTATCACAATAACAACTACATCTCATATATTAATAATACATCTATCACATTAACAACTATATATCTATCACATTAACAACTACATCTCCCAAACGAATACATTTCTGATCGTTATGACAGGGTTGTTCCAATTTGCCTCGAGGAATTCAAACAGGCTGGTGTATTAAGATGGCGAAGCCTCCAACAAACAAACAAATAAACAGACAAAACACAAAGCTTAAATGATGCCTTCGGAAAGTATTCAGACCCCTTGAATTGTTCCACATTTTGTTACATTACAGCCTTATTCTAACATTTCCCCCTCACAATCTATACACAATACCCCACAATGACAAAGCAAAAGCAGGTTAAGAAATTACTGCAAATGTATTACAAATAAAAAAACAGAAATATCAGATTTACATAAGTATTCAGACTCTTTACTCTGTACTTAGTTGAAGCAACTTTGGCAGAGATTACAGCCTCAAGTCTTCTTGGGTATGACGTTACAAGCTTGGCACGCCTGTATTTGGGGAGTTTCTCCCATTCTTCTCTGCAGATCCTCTCAAGCTCTGTCAGGCTGGTTGGGGAGCTTCACTCCACAGCTATTTTCAGGTCTCTCCAGAGATGTTAGATCCGGTTCAAGTCCAGGCTCTGGCTGGGCCACTCAAGGACATTCAGAGACTTGTCCCGAAGCCACTTCTGCATTGTCTTGGCTGTGTACTTAGAGTTGTTGTCCTGTTGCAAGGTGAACCTTCGCCACTAGTCTGAGGTCCTGAGCGCTGTGGAGCAGGTTTTCTTCAAGGATGTTTCCGTACTTTACTCTGTAAATGTTTTCCTTGATCCTGACTAGTGTCCCAGTCCATGTCACTGAAAAACATCCCCACAGCATGTTGCTACCACTGCCATGCTTCACAGTTTGGATGGTGTCAGGTTTCCTCCAGACATGACGCTTGGCATTCAGGCATTCAGGCATTCAATCTTGGTTTCATCAGGGGCCTTTTGGCAAACTCCAAGCGGGCTGTCATGTGCCTTTTACTGAGGTGTGGCTTTCATCTGGCCACTCTACCATAAAGGCCTGATTGGTGGAGTGCTGCAGAGATGGGAAAACCTTCCAGAAGGACAACCATCTCCACAGAGTAACTCTAGAGCCATCGGGTTCTTGATCACCTCCCTGACCAAGGCCCTTCTCCTACGATTGTTCTGTTTGTCCGGCCAGCCAGCTTTAGGAAGAGTCTTGGTGATTTCAAACTTCTTCAATTTAAGAATGATGGAGGTTCTTGTGGACCTTCAATGTTGCAGAAATGTTTTGGTCCCCTTCCCCAGATCTGTGCCTCAACACAATCCTGTCTCGGAGTTCTACAGACAATTCCTTCAACCTCATGGCTTGATTTTTGCTCTTTAATGCACTGTCAACTGTGGGACCTTGTATAGACGTGTGTGCCTTTCCAAATCATGTCCAATCAATTGAATGTGCCACAGGTGGACTCTAATCAAGTTGTAGAAACATCAAGGATGATCAATGGAAACAGGATGCACCTGAGATCAATTTTGAGTCTCATAGCAAAGGGTCTGAATACGTATGTAAATAAGGTATTTCTGTTTTTTTAAAATGTGCAAAAATGTATAAAAGCCTGTTTTTATTTATTTAATCCATTTTAGAATAAGTCTGTAACGTCACAAAATGTGAACAAGTCAAGGGGTCTGAATAATTTCTGAAGGCACTGTATGATGAATGCTGATGATGCCCTCTTTACTTCTCACATTTGCATGTCTGAATCGTGTTGTAGTAAGTACACGTTTCGCATGTTAATCGCAGAGTGTCGGTGTGTGGGTGCTCTCCATGAAGTCTGAATGTGGGAGTCTACAGGGAATGAGCTCAGCTGTAAAGCGTATGTGTCTTGACTTGTGTGGCACATGTTCAGCATGTCAATCACAGCTGTTATAAGATGTGAACTATCTTTGTATGGAAAGGTAGGGTACAGTCGTAGACAGTTGGGTTCTGTGAAGCCTCAGTGTGCTTGTCTATTGGAAAAAGGCTCAGGTGTGAAGCTTAGGTGTGTCTTGACTATTGAGTTGTACATTTTTAGCATAATAGCTGTTATGAGATGTGTATAACTGAAGCCTCCACGTGATTGTCTACAGGGAATGGCTCAGGTGGTGTGAGGTCTGTGGGGCCTATTCTAGAGTCAGTGGTAAGCTGGATTTCGTTTTATTGTCTGAGTTCGAGTCGCTGGGGCGGTAACAATAAGTGATGGTGCATTCGGATATCCTAGTGTGTGTGTGTCCTATCTTAGCTTCCAAGCACTGGTTCATTTATTCTAATTAATAAACCAGTGATGCGTGCACATGCCAGTAAATGAGAGTTAGAGGGACGGAACACCAACGTTACCACATTAATAAAAAAATCAGAGAAAGAGTTGTCGAACACACACACACACACACACACACACACCCAGGTCTTCCTCCTACATCCTAGGAGATTGCAACAACAAAATGGTATTCTCCTGATGCGAAGTGGACAATATTACGAACATCATGCAAAAGTTGATATATTGAAGACGACATGGCTGTGAGCTGATTTGTTAATAGGCTGTTAGGAGCTAATAAACAGTGTTTCATATGGATTCATCAGCAAAACTGCTGGGAGCGGGGGGCAATGTTGTGATGCCTTTTCCCCCATTTGTTGTCAAGATTACATTACACAGCGTGCTCATAGTTCAACCTTTATTAAATATCCAATCTTGACATATTATGCTACAATATGTTGAGTACAGTCGTCACAAATGAACCACATCTGTACCTGCTGTATCTGCCACTCAAAATGAATGTGTCCTTTTAACTCCCTACAGTCGATTTACCGAATTTTAGGACCCCTTTAAGTATATAAAAACAGATTTAAAAATGATTTGATAAAATATTGAATTGGGCTTTTACTATGATAGCCCATTGAATAACACATTCGGAAACGGAAAGAAAGACATAAAAAAATAAGGTTTTGAAGTGTCTGTCCAATATCTAGGAGATAAAAGAAAGCTTAAGAAATACAATTGTTTTTTTTGGACACATTTTTAACCTCTTATTTATGTTGGCACAAAATGACCTCCACACTTCCATTCGTAGCCTATGCCCATGATATCTCTAGCTTAAACTGATGGATTTTTATGGGTATTTTATTACGTTACTTAGACTTATGCACGGGTGCGTCAATTAACTCAAGGATTTTTTAAACAGTCTTTTCCTTAAACAGTATTTTCTTAAACAGTCATGTCCTTGAACAGTGTCTTTCCTATACTATTTCCCTTGCTCTAGTCTCATCCTCACAATGTATGGGTCTATTAACCGTTTACTAGGCACCCTTGCCGACAGACTGCACAATTATAGCCCCCCTCTCACTGCCAGTGCTTAGAGGTTAAATCTCTGTAATGAAACATGCAATGCCACGCTGTTCGTCTTTATGTCACGTCATGGAGGTGCACCATGGAGCCCTGAAACCCAGAATGCACTAAAACTATGCTGTCGCATGGAATTAACTGTCTCCCCTCTCTCCCTCCCTCCCTCGCCACGGAAAGCAGAGCCGTTGCTGAGCAGGGGAGAGGGGGTTAGAGGGTGGAGTAGTGGGTGGGGGGGTTAATGGAGAGGTAAAGCGAAGCTGAGCACAGACAGAGGTTCCCCCCTCCCCAACCCAAGGCCAAACAAAATGCTATCAACAGAAATGAGGAAAGTCAAAGCCATCTGCCTCAGCTCCCACCCTCATCAATCGTACTACTTCATCACTGAGCATTCCATTCTGCTCCACCCTTTCAATAACCCTTCATTCCTAAACGATCTGCCACTCTCCCTCCCCACCTCAATCAATAACCTACTTCATCAGGCCCCCTCCCCTCAACACCCTGACACACCTTCCAACAATCCCACCAGGCTAGTGAATTCGGCACTGAACACACACCTCCCAGCAATCCCACCAGGCTAGTGAAGCGGCACTGAACACACACCTCCCAGCAATCCCACCAGGCTAGTGAAGCGGCACTGAACACACACCTCCCAGCAATCCCACCAGGCTAGTGAAGCGGCACTGAACACACACCTCCCAGCAATCCCACCAGGCTAGTGAAGCGGCACTGAACACACACCTCCCAGCAATCCCACCAGGCTAGTGAAGCGGCACTGAACACACACCTCCCAGCAATCCCACCAGGCTAGTGAAGCGGCACTGAACACACACCTCCCAGCAATCCCACCAGGCTAGTGAAGCGGCACTGAACACACACCTCCCAGCAATCCCACCAGGCTAGTGAAGCGGCACTGAACACACACCTCCCAGCAATCCCACCAGGCTAGTGAAGCTGCACTGAACACACACCTTCCAACAATCCCACCAGGCTAGTGAAGCTGCACTGAACACACACCTTCCAACAATCCCACCAGGCTAGTGAAGCGGCACTGAACACACACCTTCCAACAATCCCACCAGGCTAGTGAAGCGGCACTGAACACACACCTTCCAACAATCCCACCAGGCTAGTGAAGCGGCACTGAACACACACCTTCCAACAATCCCACCAGGCTAGTGAAGCGGCACTGAACACACACCTCCCAACAATCCCACCAGGCTAGTGAAGCGGCACTGAACACACACCTCCCAGCAATCCCACCAGGCTAGTTAAGCGGCACTGAACACACACCTTCCAACAATCCCACCAGGCTAGTGAAGCGGCACTGAACACACACCTTCCAACAATCCCACCAGGCTAGTGAAGCGGCACTGAACACACACCTTCCAACAATCCCACCAGGCTAGTGAAGCGGCACTGAACACACACCTTCCAACAATCCCACCAGGCTAGTGAAGCGGCACTGAACACACACCTTCCAACAATCCCACCAGGCTAGTGAAGCGGCACTGAACACACACCTCCCAGCAATCCCACCAGGCTAGTTAAGCGGCACTGAACACACACCTTCCAACAATCCCACCAGGCTAGTGAAGCGGCACTGAACACACACCTTCCAACAATCCCACCAGGCTAGTGAAGCGGCACTGAACACACACCTTCCAACAATCCCACCAGGCTAGTGAAGCGGCACTGAACACACACCTTCCAACAATCCCACCAGGCTAGTGAAGCGGCACTGAACACACACCTTCCAACAATCCCACCAGGCTAGTGAAGCTGCACTGAACACACACCTTCCAGCAATCCCACCAGGCTAGTGAAGCGGCACTGAACACACACCTTCCAACAATCCCACCAGGCTAGTGAAGCGGCACTGAACACCACGGGCATCTTGCGTCACATCCGTCAAAGAATAAATGAAGTGCAGTCAAAGAAGTGGACATACTGCAGCAACCACTACATACTAAATTCCCTTCTCTCAGCAGCTGTAGCCAGTTACTGTCAGGTCCAGACAGAACCCCACTGACATTCTTACATCATAAAAGTGGGCCCAACAAACAAGGTATCATTAGAAATAAACACAGTGTTTCACTTATGCATTCAACGCCCTTCTCTCAGGAGCTGCATGTCGCTAGTCACTGACAGGGCTAGGTGTTCTGAGGACCGCCCACGCTCTGTGTCGACCCCATTCCCCCCCGCCTTCCCATCAGGCCGCACACGCAGTTGCTCTGGCGGCGTTTGCTCGGGCAGTGGCAGGTACCTGCAGTGTGTCCGTGACGCCACCCGCCTTCGCTCCTGTCCGAACACATTTTCTGTGACACACACACCCTGTGACGCCGGTGTCTCGAGTTCTCTAACACTCTGGGCAAAGAGCAGGAGAGAAGATGCCCAACTCACGTTGTCAACCTGAGTTAATGTTTACCGTATAGTCTCAAACTGACTTTGTCTGACTAGTGCATCACCGACTGATATGAATGAACAAGGTATTCACGTGTACAGTGATACTACACTAGCTATGAAAGTATCCTGGGGTGTTGATGTGAGTTTAAGTAGGGAGCATATATTAAATTAATCTGGTTACATGTTCAAGGCTTGTAAGCCCTTTTCCTATGGCACATAACAGCATCATTCATTTGTGTCAGTTACATAACAATATCAGTGGAATGTCAGTAGAATGGCATCACATTCCATAATGTTACTCATTATCCCATTATAATATCCATAGGCCTAAGGGTGTCTGAAAGGCACCCTATTCCCAATGGAGTGCCTAGGGAATAGGATACCATTTCAGATGCACTTCTAGTGTGTGATTATTGCCAGCAAATTAACCAGAAGCCATTTGCAATATCCTAGCATCTCCAGATACACGTACCGCAGATGTCTCAAGCACAGTGAGTGTCTTAGTTAGTGATTAACCTTTCACATTCAACTAGATGAAATCAGGGAGGTAGTTTGATTCATCTCATTATAATCAGGGTCTTGCTGATTAAGGGGGGGGGGCTTGGAAGGACACAGCCGAGATGCTCCCACAGTCTAATGTCATGCTGTTTATAGTGACTAATCAAGCCTGAATGTGATGTTGATTTCAACTGTCAGGCCTTTTATGTTTGTTTGTGTACAAGCGCTTTGAGTGAAGTGAGATACCAGAGTGCAGTAGTCTGTGCGTATGTACACTGTTTCATTCTACCTCTCTGCGTCCTCCCTCTCTCTCTTCCTCTGTCTTCATTGTCTCTTGCTTATTCTCTCTCTCCTCTCTCTTACTGTCTTCATTTTCTCTTGCTTATTCTCTCTCTCCTTCTCTCTCTCTCCCCCCCTCCCTCTCTCCCTCTCTCTCCCTCCCTCCACCAGTCAGTTCTCTCTCTCTCCCTCTCTCTCCCCCTCTCTCTCTCCCCCTCCCTCCACCTGTCAGTTCTCTCTCCTTCTCTCTCTCTCTCTCCCCCCCTCTCTCCCTCTCCACCAGTCAGTTCTCTCTCCTTCCTTTCTCCCCCCATCGCTCTGTGTGACTAGAGTCATTAGCATTACAGCGGACACTTTCTTCTCAATTAACCATGTCGGTAAATCAAGCAAAACACCCTAGCAACACATGCCCATCCTGCATAGCAACGCATATTCTAAGAACGAAGTGTAACATAATGGGGGGTTATAAGAAACAATAAAAGGCATTTTCCATAGGGGGGCCCCTGTTCTAATCCGCCTGAATGAAAGACAAGTTGTTTCCTCTGTAACCGTCTAAATGGGAATACGATCCCAAACGAGCCAACTCTGCCACCGGAGTGAGTGAACCTGGAGAGTGGTCAGCTCTCTGTAATTAACTTTCTGTGCCAGGCACGGTTTCCGCGCGCGCACACACACACACACACACACACACAGCTTGCCATGCAGTACCAGGAAATATGGTAGATTATATTTTCCCCTACGAAAGACAATTATCCTGCAAAATGAAAAACTGGATTCATATTCTGTTATGTTTTATGTATGATAAACCTGGGGCCAATGGAGCAAACATGTATTGAATTCTAGAATTTATATGGGGTTTGCCTAACAGCAATTTTGTTTATCATACATAGTTTCATATTTATGAAGGCATAAACAGCAGTTAGTGCTTATAGACAATACTGTTTTATGAGATATTTCTAAATATGGAATGACGATATCATGAACAATTTGTATGCACCATTTGTGCGAAGTCAAGCAGTGAACATTCAGTCCAGAAAGACTATTTACTGTCTTCACAGAACATTCCCTCTCCAGAGCATTCTCTCTCCAGAGCATTCTCTCTCCAGAGCATTCTCTCTCCAGAGCATTCTCTCTCCAGAGCATTCTCTCTCCAGAGCATTCTCTCTCCAGAGCATTCTCTCTCCAGAGCATTCTCTCTCCAGAGCATTCTCTCACAATATTCCTGGTATCTAACAATGGAATAACTTTGAGGAACCTTTGAATGCCAGGTCCTTTGCACGAGTTTTGTGATTTCCATGAAAAGGTGGCCTATTGTATGGTTCGGTAAAGGTTCCCTGAGTTGGACAGAAGCCTTATTCCCAGGAGAGTTCTGCTTGAGAGAGCTCCTCTTGTCCTCATCGTCCTCCACCCCCTCCATTTCCCTCCTTGTGCTGTCCTCAAATCCACCTTTCCTCCCTCTCTTCCTACCGCACCTCCTCCTCTACTCTCACCTGCTCCCTCTCTCATCCCATCCACCGTCACCACTGAGGCCCCAGGTCCGTGAGATGGGACCTCCACTCGTCACCCGTGGCTGGAGATGGAACGGTCCATCTGTGCTGACCACATGGCAGGGAACAGGCCAACTCATGTATGGACAGGTCTCTGGGGGTGGGATGGTGCCGTATGGGTGTATGTATTGTAATGAAAACCCTGGTGGATCCCTTTGCACACATACATACTATGTCTGTTGTTTCAAAAAGAGATCAGAACAATTCCCATTCCAGGGTCCAAATTGGTCGTAAAATGCAAAACAGTCCGTCTAAAATGTTACTAAAGCATTTCATAGTTTGTATTCAATATCAAAAGCTACAATAGAAATGACCCTAAGGCTGGTACAAATCTCCATCCCATGTATATGGTCAGAAGCAAAACCAATAACCCAGACTTATTGACTATACATCACAACAGCATACGTTATTCAAAGCACCATCCGGAAAAAGAAGAAGAATCCTTAACCCAAGAAGACTTCAGAGTGGATGGACGCTCATCTCAAAACCCAGAGCATCGTATTACCCACATCCAGACACTGATTGTCTTGGAACTGGCTGGAGGCATCAGTAGCAACCCATTAGGTTGTAACTTGGTGTAAGTCTCAAATAGCACCCAATTCCCTACGTAGTGCACTACTTTTGACCCAAAGTAGTGCATTGTGTAGGGACTAGGGTGCCGTTTAGCACACAGTCTTGGTAACGGCGTAAACATGTAGTGAACTGTGGCAGTTATCTAAACGGGCCACGTGGATGCGCTAACGAGGATGTCAACTCTAGTGCGCTCGTTTAACGAGAGGTGATAGTCCGTAATGAATGTGGCTACGCACTTTTCAACCCTACTGGCACCGGCGCTGTCCGTTTAGATTAGTTAATGTTGCATTGTTAAAATGTGCTACCTCGTCTTCTTAAAAATGTGTTGTGCGAGTCACACTACAAAGTCATACAGCCACAAAAGTTATATTATTTACTAAAAAGGGACATGCTGTAGCACATATCGACTTGAGCTATAGCTATTATTTGCACCACACAGTATCTTTATTTTTATTTAAACTTTATTTAACCAGGCAAGTCAATTATGAACACATGATTATTTATAATGATGGCCTAGCAAGAGGGAAAAAGCCTCCTGTGGGTACGTGGGCTGGGATTAAAATAAATAAAAAAATTGGACAAAAACACACATCACGACAAAAGAGACACCACAACACTGCATAAAGAGAGACCTAAGACAGCAACACAACATGACAGCAACACAGTATTCTGCTAGTTGCACAACATGCTGGTAGCACAACATAGCAGCAACATGACAACACAATATTCTAGTAGCACAACATGACAACATCACAACATGGTAGCAACACAACACAACATGGTAGCAGCACAACATGACAAAACAACATGGTATCATCACAACATGACAACATGGTAGCAGCACAACATGACAACACAACATGATAGCAACACAACATGACTCCACAAAGCAAGTACTGCAGGCTCTAGTTATATCTTATCTTGATTATTGTCCAGTCATATGGTAAAGTGCTGCAAAGAAAGACCTAGTTAAGCCTCAGCTGGCCCAGAACAAAGCAGCATGTCTTGCTCTTCAGTTGAGGAAAGACTGACTACATCGCTTCTTGTTTTTATAAGAAACAATTTGTTGGAAATTCCTAATTGTTTGCACAGTCAATTTATACACAGCACTGACACACACACTTGCCCCACCAGACATGCCACCAGGGGTCTTTTCACAGTCCCCAGGTCCAGAAGAAATTCAAGGAAACTTACAGTATTGTACAGAGTGCATGGAACTCCCATCTTATATAGAGCACGTGAACAGCACACCTGGTTTCAAAACACAAATAAAGCAACACCTCACGGCATAACGCCTCTCCCCCATGTGACCTACCTGTTGTGTGTATGAACTGACATGTATGTGTAACTGATAAACACACAAACTACTTGTCTGTAATGTCTTTTTGGCTATATGTCGGACCCCAGTAAGACTAGCTGTCGCCATTGGCGTCGGCTAATGGGTATCCTAATGAATAAAATAAAACATGGAAGCAACACTACATGACAACAACACATCATGGAAGCAACACTACATGACAACAACACAACATGGCAGAAGCACAACATGGCAGAAGCACATGGCAGAAGCACAACATGGCAGAAGCACAACATGGCAGAAGCACAAACATTGTTAGGCACAGACAACAGCACAAAGGAAAAAATTGCACAAAAAACGCATCACACGAACCAGCCACAAGTGTCATTAAGTGTCCTTGATTGAGTCTGAGTTTAGAGATGGAAATAAAACTGTCCAGTTTGAGTGTTTTTTTTTTTTGCAGCTTGTTCCAGTTGCTAGCTGCAGTGCACTGAAAAGAGGAGTGACCAAGGGAAGTGGGTTCTTTGGGGATTTTTAACAGAATGTGACTGGCAGAACGGGTGCCGTGTGTGGAGGATGAGGGTTGCAGTAGGTATCTCAGATAGTGGGGATTGAGGACTAAGAGGGCTTTATAAATACGCATCAATCAGTGGGTCTTGCGCCAGGTATACAGACATGGACAGTTTACAGTGGAGTATAGAGTGCACTGATGTGTCCTATGAGGAGCATTGGTGGCAAATCTGCATCTCTAGAGCCCCCTTACCTACTAATGTATAAATTACGTCTCCGTAATCTAGTATGGGTAGGATGGTCCTCTGAATCAGAGTGAAAGAGGAGCGATAACGATAGAGGAAACCAAATCTAGATTTAACCTTTGCCTGCAGCTTGCATACTCCCAAGTACTTGTATGAGGAGACTAACTCAAGCTCTAAACCCTCAGAGGTAGTCATCACACCGAATCACATGACCTTTGTTTTGGATGTGTTCAGAACAAGGTTGAGGGCACAGAATGCTTGCTGGGCACTAAAAAAGCTTTGTTGTAGAGCGTTCAACACACAAGTATGACTGTATCATCTGCATACAAGTGGATGAGAGTGATTCCTAGAGCCTGAACTTTGTTGCTGATGTAAATTGAGTAGAGCGTGGGGCCTAGGATTGAGCCTTGGGGTACTTCCTTGGTGACAGGCAGTGGCCGAGACAGCAGACGTTCTGACTTTACACATTGCGCTCTTTGAGAGAGGTAGTTAGCAAACCAGGCCAAAGACCCTCAGAGACACCAATAGTCCTTAGCCGACCCACAAGAATGGAATGGTCTACCCGTATATAAAGCTCTGGCCAAGGCAATAAAAATAACAGCACAACACTGCTTAGAGTCAATGGCAGAGGTGACATAATTTAGGACCTTTAAGGTTGTAGTGATACATCCATAACCAAAGCGGAAATCAGATTGTGTAGCAGAGAGAATACTATAGACATCAAGAATGCCAGTCAGTTGATTATTGACAAGTTTTCCCAACACTTTTGATAAGCAGGGCAAGATAAAAATTGGCCTAATAACAGATAGCATTAGCTTGACCTCCCCCTTTAAATAAACGATGCACGGTGGCTGCCTACCAAGCACTGGGAATCTCCCCAGAGAGGATAGACAGGTTAAAAAGGTGAGAGAGAGGCTCGGCGATGATAAGGGCTTCAACCATAAAGAAGAAAGGATCTAAACCATCTGACCCAGATGTTTTTTTTGGGGGTCAAGCTTAAGGAGCTCCTTTAGCACCTCAGACTGCAGGGAGAAGCTGTGTAGGGTGGCAAGGAAAAAAAGAGGGAGGAGCATTAGGGCTTGTCGAATTAGAAGGGCTGGGAGATGAAGAAGTGTTGGACGGGCAAGGAGGCATGGCTAAGTCAAATAGGATTCTTGACTTAATGAAGTGGTGATTAGTCTAGGTCCAAAAGGCTTCTTAACAGCTTCTACCCCCAAGCCATAAGACTCCTGAACAGCTAATCAAATGGCTACCCAGACTATTTGCAGGTCATGAAGGAAGGTTTGCTCATTAAAAGTTTTTAGCAAGCGTCTATAATAAATAAGGACAGGTTGTTTAACTGAGCATTACAAACACAGGCCTTTAAACAGTGATCACTAAGGTCACTACATAAAACACCAGACTAATGCCTATCGGATATGATCCGAGAGAGATTTAGGGAGCCCCGTGATTTTAGGATCCTTATGGGCCCTGGTCAAATGTAGTGCACTAAAAAGGGAGCCATTGGGGACACAAACACACACTGTCTCAGTGAGGGAAGTATTGGTGTCTACAGTGGTGATCAACTCTCTCTCTCAGACTCGGTTCTTCTCTGTCACTGTCTCAATTATCCTCCTGCACATAGAAGGAAGGGAGCTATAGAATTCTCCTGCAACTCTGCAAGTTTCATTTCGAATTCTGGAGCCCGGCAGCGAAGCCAAGGGAAACTCTCACGGCTGCTTGTGTTCGTCAAGAGTATATGTGTGTTTTCTGTTTGCTACATGTGTGTCTGCTGTGTGAGTGTATGTGTGTGTGTTTTACTGCATGTGTATGCACACACAAGTCTGGTTGTGCGTGTGTACGACTGCATCTTTATTCCAATGTAATCATCCCCTCATCCACTCCAAATGGAAAAGTGAATCTCAGTGCAGTGAGGGAGCGGAGGAGAGGCGTAGAGAGAGGCTTTAGAATCTGTTTATGATATTATGGAGATAGAGTCACCTCCGCATAATTCATGACACGGGGAGCGAGATAAGGGGATGAGGCGTGCGAATCAGTCCCGTGTGATGCTTTTATCACAACAGACCATCGTGTGTGTGCGTGTCGTGTGTCTGTGTGTGTGCGTATGTGTTGGTGTCTGTAAGAGCATGTGTGTTGCCTTTGTGTTTATGCCTCCATGTACAGAAGGGAATTGTCGATTGGAGTTGACAGCAGAGTCATCATCAGAGTGGATTATATCTGCTCTGCCTGGGTATTGCTGCTCCCCTGCGTCACCGAGACACACATTACCATAGGGATACGCTTTGTATTAAGCTCCGGTGTTAAGTCGACACCGGCTGCTGGAAGCAAGCGCACGTGACAAAATCAATGTTGTTTCTCTCTCCCTACACTTCCTCAAGGTCGTGTCTTCACTCAGCAGTGAACACAACACAATACTACCCCTGACTGACTATCATCACTGACTGACTATCATCACTGACTGACTATCATCACTGACTGACTATCATCACTGACTGATAGGGAGCCTGAAGAATGTGAGCTCTTCTATTTTCAGACCAGAGACCAGACACTTCTGGCCCTGAGCGAAGTAACGAACTTTCATCACTCAAAGATTGCATCTGAAATGGCACTCTATTCCCTGTAGAGTGCACTACTTCTGACCAGACGGCCCGGGTTCAAAGTATTGCACTATATAGGGGGCTTGTCTACTTAGTATTTTCTAATTTTGGGACCAGGCACTTCTGGCCCTCAGCAGAGACACTGTTCTGTCACACTGACTGGCATTTGAATGGAACCCTTAGGCAAAGGTAGAGGCTATTGAGAGCATAGAGTGATATGTACTGTACACTATAAAATGTTCATTGACACATAGGGATGTCTGTCTCAAGTTTGATGTCTCTGAGCCGTCTTGTCGCCGTTGATGACCTTTGAGGATACATGTTGTCTTCTACATTCCTTCACATGTTCTTCTTTGTTCTGATTGCCAGTTCAGCCCGTTTTTGGTAGGTGACAGCACCTCAGACTAGAGGCAGCAACAACTTCAGCTATGTTCACCATGCTTTCCGTCTGAACATAGATCTGTGCCCCCGCAAATGTCAATGTAAGTGCCCACCCCCCCCCTCTCCAGCGTATTGAACGTGAACACCAGTAAGCACTTTACCCTCCCTTTAGTTTCCAAAGTGACCCAACACATAGCCAGACACCACGGGGGAGAAAAGCATAGCAGTACTATGCATGTCCTTAAACCAACCTTTGACCTCAAACTCCAGTCATTATGGCGCTCTCTATAATTTCAGCACTCTAGTGTGAAACGAGATGGCACACCTGTCGAAACACAACAGACTCAGCACGGTAATGCAGTCAAAAGCCTAACCTGTACATGCAACCAGTCAGCTGTGGACGCTACTACACTCAACAGCAGCACAAACGACGACTGTGGAAGAACTGAAGACGGAGAAGAAAAGCATCCTATTTTCTACTCTTTTACCTTCCGACCTACGTTTCTGGGGCAGGTTAGGATTGTTACTGAGGTCAGCGGCGCTGCATGGGGCAGAATAGTATACATGTTGAGGCCAGGTGCTATTTTTAATCGCTCAGGAATGAAGCTGAACTTTTGGGATGTTTGACCTGTGGCAACTTTGTGTTACTTTTCACATCGATACTTTTCACATTGAGTCCCAGTATGCCTTGAGTGAATTTAGTAATACATTGAGGCAGTACACTGTGGTACACCTACTGTGCTCTTCTACCTGCCTTCCTGTCCATTTCTCCATTCCCTGCTGTCTCCCTAATGATGAGCGGGTGGAGAACAGTAGCACTGAAGAGTGGCACTGAACACACACAGACACACATGAACCCACACACACACACATTACCATTCACAGTCACATCTCTTAAAACATCCATTTATCCCACAAGCTCCTGCTCCAAAACCGGCCAATGAAAGCTCACACTTACAATTCATGCAATAAAGGGCTTAGTCTTCCATTTATTTCCTGAATAGTTTTGTTAGGCTTCAGTGCATCACTGTCAGTAGTGACGGAGTGGGTTTGGAGGCGTGTCTTTTGGTGCTTCACCAGAGCCACCCAGATCAATTGTTCATCGACAGTTGAGATGAGCTTTCATTGTTCAGAGAAGTGAAGTCTTACACAGGCTGTCACTGCCACCAACTGGCTAGAACAAGTATTGCACACACTTTGTCATCTACAGAACAACTGTCAGCATCAACTAGATGTTGTTATTCTTACTCACAAACATAAGACAACACTGAAAACCAAGTTTCCAAAGAAGACAACAATAAAAGGTTATACATTATAAACTGGGGGAACTAACTTGAGTCTCTGCAGTCTTCAGTCTGTGATCTCGTCCCTTGGTTCCCCAAGGTATTGTTCAGTAGATGGTCCTGGCAGGTCTGGGTTGTATCCAGCTGCCAGGTCATATTCGTTTCCTCACCAGCTAGCTACAGATTGTAACACCAGATAATGTGATTTACATTTTTTGGAGGGAAGCCATTATACTGGGAGTTACATGTTTGCCGATACAAAACGTTGGCAGCAATTTTTCAACTAAGCTGGTATTGGCGATGCTATCTTTGTCCTCGATTTGTGGAAACTAGAGTCTTAAAATGACCGTGTCCAGTTGCAGGGGTCCGTTTGAATTTAGAAAATGCTCCGTTATTAAATTTAAAAAAAAAGTTTCCCTACATGAAGCAACTCAACAATGTGTATGCTGCCATCTTGTCTTTTTCAAATCTTCTCTAATTGATTGAGACAGGTGGGTCCACCCCAAAGTGCTCCATGTCATGATGACAGACACCTGTCTCGATCAATGAGAGAAGAGCAGTTGTTGTGGGGGGTTAAGTGCTCTGCTCAAACAACTGCAGGCATCTAGGATTTGATATCAGTTGCTAGCTCAATTCAGCAAACTGTCAGACCCAAGACTCAAACTGGCAACCACACAACGTTACCCTCAGAACAGCCTCACTTTGTCGGGGCATGGCCTCTACAATGTGTCGAGAGTGTTCCACAAGGATGCTGGCCTATGTTGACTCCAATGCTTCACACAGTTGTGTGAAGTTGGCTGGATGTCCTTTGGGTGGTGGACCATTCTTGATACCTTCACTCCCCTTTAAGACCTATTAAACAGAGATACATTCACTCCCCTGTAAGACCTATTAAACACAGATACATTCACTCCCCTTTAAGACCTATTAAACATGGATACATTCACTCCCCTTTAAGACCTATTAAACATGGATACATTCACTCCCCTTTAAGACCTATTAAACATGGATACATTCACTCCCCTTTAAGACCTATAAAACATGGATACATTCACTCCCCTTTAAGACCTATAAAACATGGATACATTCACTCCCCTTTAAGACCTATTAAACATGGATACATTCACTCCCCTTTAAGACCTATTAAACATGGATACATTCACTCCCCTTTAAGACCTATTAAACATGGATACATGCACTCCCCTTTAAGACCTATTAAACATGGATACCTTCACTCCCCTTTAAGACCTATTAAACATGGATACCTTCACTCCCCTTTAAGACCTATTAAACATGGATACATTCACTCCCCTTTAAGACCTATTAAACATGGATACATTCACTCCGCTTTAAGACCTATAAAACATGGATACATTCACTCCCCTTTAAGACCTATAAAACATGGATACCTTCACTCCCCTTTAAGACCTTTTAAACATGGATACATTCACTCCCCTTTAAGACCTATTAAACATGGATACATTCTTTCCGCTGTAAGACTTGTTAAACATGGATACATTCACTCCCCTGTAAGACCTATAAAACATGGATAATTTCACTCCCCTTTAAGATCTATTAAACATGGATACATTCACTCCCCTGTAAGACCTATAAAACATGGATACATTCACTCCCCTTTAAGATCTATTAAACATGGATACATTCACTCCCCTGTAAGACCTATAAAACATGGATACATTCACTCCCCTTTAAGACCTATTAAACGCGGATACCTTCACTCCCCTTTAAGATCTATTAAACATGGATACCTTCCCTCCCCTTTAAGACCTATTAAACATGGATACATTCTTTCCGCTGTAAGACCTATTAAACATGGATACATTCTTTCCGCTGTAAGACTTGTTAAACATGGATACATTCACTCCCCTGTAAGACCTATGAACATGGATACCTTCACTCCCCTTTAAGACCTACTAAACAGGGATACCTTCACCACCACCAATGCGGCAAACTGTTAAATGTGCTGAAGTCATGTGCGTAAATGAGGGGATAAGACACACACATGTACGTTACATGTCACATATGTCTGATTCAAAGGATGTGATCCTCTGGTATACACTGCAATGATCCCAAAATGGCACCCTATTCCCTAGTGCACTATTTTTTGACTAGAGTCCTAGTCAAAAAGTACTGCACTGTATAGGGAATAGGGTGCCATTTCAGACACACCCTTGTTCTAGCCTTTCTGTGACATGGTGAATGTCATCTTAGCTGCTCTAGTCTTTATCTGATCGAGGCTTGTTTCTCTTCTCACACTACCTTAAGGTCAGACTGGCTGTCTTTGATTGGCTCAAGGGCTTCAGTCTATCTGCTCAGGATGAGAAGTTCACCGGGGTTGGTGAGAGTTTGCAGAACACGTTTTCATTTGGTACACTGTATCCACAAATGTAATATGCTATTTAAATGCCACAGGTAAAGGTTAGCCAGTGTAGCGAGAGCATGCATAATGTTCCCCCAGGCCGGGGAATGTTTGTGATATGATATCAGGCACTCTTCTTCAAGTCAAGCTATCTGGTATAGTCGGGTATAGCAAGGCCATTCTATTTGTGTGGATGGATGGAAACTGCCTTAGGTGATGTGTGTGTTTTGGACAGTCTTCAAACACACTTGCATTGCATAAATGGGTTCAGAAAGCTTTTTGCAAGAGCTATAATATCATCCTCATTATGCAAGGTCCACTTTGTTCATACGCTAATAATGTAAATCCATTTCACTTCCATGCACAGCACCAGATTTGTGTATAAACGGAATCCTTGAAGGCATGTACATACCCACTGGGCAACATCTGGTTGAATCAATGTTGTTTCCACATACTCAAAAAAATGTATGTGATGAATGTTGAATCGACATGGAAAACTGATTGGATTCGCCAAAAAGTAAATCAACGTAAGTCATCAGCGTACGGGAATTGACTCTTTTTTTTCACCCAACTTTGAACCTAAATCCAATGACATGGTGACGTTTCTTTGTCGATTTCACATTGAATTCCCGTTTGTGATGTAAATCAAAACTAGACGTTGAAGTGACGTGTGCGCCCAGTGGGTATACAGGTATATACATATACAGCTCTGACATAAATACATAAAGAAAGAAATGGACTCGGGGGTTTAATTATTAACAAGTACACAAGTGTATTTTATTTAACGCAAGCAAGTTTGTTCCTACAGTTAAAAAAAAGCCACTGTTTAAGCCGTTGGCACATGTATGTACAGAACAGATTATGAAGAATCGTACAGCCTGCTACAAAGCATTCTTAGTGAAAGTACAAAAGACTAATATGGGAGGAGAAAGCGGAAAGCATTATCAGGTTTATGCCGAAGAAGTGAATACGCAACATCATTACAAGTAGTATCTGTTTTTTAAGACAGGGCTTTCAAAAATGAATATTACAAACTAAAGGAGGAAGGGAAACAAAATCATTCACTACAACCTAATAGGCTATTTGTTTACTTAGCACAATACTGTTAGCGCAGGAACTGCAATGCTGCACATATAGGAAATCAGTTGACTCAGACAGTCCAAGCGTAAAAATGAGAAATGAAAATGATAAAGAGAGAGGATATTTTTACTTTTTGAATCAGTTAAAAACTATTACCACTGAATGCATAACCATGCCACAAATAACAGCTAGATTCACGGTTCTTTTTTACCTAGATAATACAAGTAATTTTTTTATTGGTTAATAACCAAACGTTGCATGACTACAGTACAGAGATTAGGCTTCAAATCCAAACGCACGTAACACCAAGAAAGAGCTCACGATGGTTGAATAAGTGCACTAAAAAATGTTGTTCTTTTTTGTTAGCAACGGAATGATGAAACGCTGTACTGCAAAACTAGAGTAGTAGGAAGAGTTAAGACAAGAGTTTGGTCCATACTCAAGAGTAATATGGTTTTAATTGTTTTATTGACATTTCATGTTTTTTTAGTATAGCTTCACAGACAGTCAGGGTTTGGGTCAGTTTTCTTTCAATTCAGTAAATTCTGCAAGAATTTTAGTTTATTTCCGGAATTGACTGGACTTAAATGGAATTGAACCCAACCCTGCAGACGGTTAAGTTATCTCTCAATGTGATATTCAACTTTTTCCACGTGTAGCAATAAGGCCGTTTCAGGCCTAAAGCTTGTTCATCCGCTTGCCGTCTAGATTCTGTTACCATATTTATTTCACTGGAATCTCTGAAATGGACGTTCACAAGAATATCACCAAACTTTGACCAATGAAATGAATGACCTGAAATTGAAGTGTCTCACATATATGTATATATTTTATATACCGTAGATATATATACAGAGCAGAATACTGACAAAAAAACATCTCGTATTTCTTCTTCTGATAACTTGCATTTAAAAAGTTGAAGATTAAAACATATAAAAATGAAACCTGTAAAATGTTATTTTGCATGTGAGTTATGGCTTGTGATGAATGAGAAAAGTGGTTTTCTACAGAGTTTCCCCCACGGCGAAATCCTGAAAGGCCCTTCTATCAGATGGATTTCTACATCATGTACATCACCCTCTTCTCCTTCCTCCTTATACGACATATCATCATCATTGTCTTCCTCACTCCACTGACTTGCCACTCAAACAACTGTTTTTCTTTTCACAGCTTCAGAACACTATTATTATTGACAGACAATCAGTGTTTTTCACGTTCAATGACTAGGCTACTCAACAAAGCTAGCATACGTTTCTGACAGGCCAAGCTACAGTTATAGCAATATGTAAAAAGTCACTTGAAGGAACTTTGTTCTGTTTGAGAATCCCTGGCACTCCCAACCAATAAAGAATTTTCTGAAAAAAGATTCTGTACATAGTTTTTATACCGGCGATGCTTACTGTTTCGGAAGCTTATTATGCTGTAATTTACCTGTAAATGATACAAGTTTCGGTCACATTTTGGTCTTGTTAAGTGGATATGTTGAAATAAAAATGGATGTTAAAACCTATGTATGATTGGATGACGAGTGTTTAGGAACGTATAAATATAAATTACACAAAAATGTGAATTAAAAAGCGATTAAAAACTCAACAGCCCCCAGCCCCGACCCCTCCTAAAACCAAACATAAATAAATGGAAGCACTCGACCTCGAGATATACAACAAAAGCAATGACACATTGTAAAAAGATGTGCTACTACCAATATACAAAATGCAAAGGGAAAAAAAAGAGGGGAAGAGGTAGAAGAGGAGAAAGAGGAGAAAGGGTAGGGTATGAGAAGGAGAAACGGGACAGGAAAGGGAGGAGTAAAGAGGAGAAAGGGTAGGGTATGAGAAGAAGAAACGGGACAGGAAAGGGAGGAGTAAAGAGGAGAAAGGGTAGGGTATGAGAAGAAGAAACGGGACAGGAAAGGGAGGAGTAAAGAGGAGAAAGGGTAGGGTATGAGAAGAAGAAACGGGACAGGAAAGGGAGGAGTAAAGAGGAGAAAGGGTAGGGTATGAGAAGAAGAAACGGGACAGGAAAGGGAGGAGTAAAGAGGAGAAAGGGTAGGGTATGAGAAGAAGAAACGGGACAGGAAAGGGAGGAGTAAAGAGGAGAAAGGGTAGGGTATGAGAAGGAGAAACGGGACAGGAAAGGGAGGAGTAAAGAGGAGGAGAAATAGAAAGGAAATCTCAATACAGGAAAGAAGGGTTCGTCAGAGAAGACACACGGTATCCCGTAGGAACGACTTGTCTCGTCACACCCGTAAGCTTAGTGAAGTCGAAACCACCCACAACACGACACCACAACCCTCCCTCCCCCCCTTACACTTGTGCCCCTACGAACATAAACACCAGACATTGAATAGCTTGTGTGATTTCTGTGTGTGTTCTGCTGCGTGTGTGTCATGGACATGTGTGTGTGTTGGGGAGGGAGGGAAGGAAGGATAGGGGGACGGGATGGGACGGGGGGGAGGGGGGGGTCGTGTGCTTTAGGTGTAGGCATTGAGACGCTCTTTAGAGCGAGTGGAGTGGATGTCGTGGAGCTCCTGCTCCTCCTTGGACTTGATGTCCTCGTACTTCTGCATCCGACACGCGTCCTTCACGTAGGCCCAGTTAGCAGACAGTACCATTAGGTAGTGGACCTGTATTAGAGGGACACATGGGTTACAGGGATGTTAGTGGGAGGATTGTTAACCCCTCGACCGAGCCTATACCTCAGGGCAGAGTTTATTGATTCCTTAATTAGGCTGAAACAGAGTTAGTTAGATGATTAGACAAAGCTCTAATCAAAAGCCCAAAGCAGATCGTTTAGTGGCACTGTGCCTTCACTGGTTTCAAACCAAAACAAACCAACCAAACTTTAAGGGATGGATTAGTTGATCAACCTTATTCTTTAGTGAGCTCTGTGTCTGTTACGACTGTGTCAGCATTTGTGCTAGTCAGGTGAACAGGGCGTGACAGGAGAGCTCGGTTATCAACATACCTATCGATAGCAACCAGAGGAGCTTGGTTATTATAATCAGTGGTGCCAGCAAAGCATATTTTAGTGAAAAACAACAGAATCATGTGACGTGACCGATGACAGAGCTGGCGATGCTTTGGGGGCGACCCCTAAGCTCCGAGGTTCAGAGTTCAGTTCGGCCATGTTGATATCGAGGCGGTCGGCTCCTCTCAGCTCCTGACGGCGTACAGTGATGTCACTGAGACCACTGAGGTCAGGGGTAAAGGTGATGGGCCAACCGATAGGCCCCCGTCAGAAGCGGGTGCAGTATTTGCCCAGACTCTGAGACGTCAGGAGGACTTTGTTACGGATGAGGACCGTGGCAGCTGACGCCTGTTCCGCATCAGACCAGAGAGGAAGAGAAAAGGAGAGAAGCAGTTATTGGACTCTGGGTCGCGTTCATTAGGCACCAAATGGAAGAAGAAGGACTGAAACAGGTGGCGACTGCGTTGAGCGCCCTACCTAAGGAACATATCCCTGATGTGTTTCTGCAGTAACTCTTTTCTCCACTAGGTGTCAGTGAGGTGTCAGTGATGAGCCAACCAGAGCGTCTGCTGCAGAGCTTCTGAAGAAGTAGTTATGAGGTAATTACATAAAGAAAAACACCAGCACTCCTCTGGTCCAGTGTATGACATTTATCTATCGATGATATTGTGTCGTAATGATGATGTGAAGATTAACATGCCTAACGAATTCCCTAAGCTTGGGATAATTAAGTTATTCTATTCTTTTGTTATATAATGACATGACTCAAACTCATCATGAATAAACAGACTCACCAAGATAGATCCAAGTTGGAGATACAGACAGTACTTCCTTCATACAATCTCACAATGATCTAAGATAATTTATCACAGAAAATATTGGACGAGAAGATGGTACATCAATATTGTCTATGCAAATTGATTTCTTACCCATTTTTTAAACCTTAGTTCTCGGTGAGAACTAACACGAACACACTTTGGTGAGTCATCCCATTGTGTATTACCATAGACATCCACCGGGTGGACAAAGAGCACACAGTTGGGCCACAGCCTCAGACTGTGTTGTGAAGAGCCGCTCCCGCCCAAATTGATTACCATTTCATTTTCTCTCGTCTTTTATAGTCTTCAGACAACGCAGCAACAATGTCCTATTTGTAGATTTAAAACATTACGTCATGGGTCTAAGGACTGGAAGTGTATGACTTTGTTTATATTTTGTGGTAACAGGAAGCTGTTATGGACATATCTATTTGATGACAACCAAACCATAAGAAACTAGTGTCATTGATGTTTTGACAAAACATTTCTGTTATTTTCACTGTGAACATATGTTTTTGTTTAAAAAGGAACTAGATACCGAATAACAGCCTTCATTAAATGTGTATCCTTCCACCCTGGCAGATGCAGCAGTCTTCTCCAGTGAAGACGATTGCTCCAGTCCTCACCATCACTTAGCTGCTCTCAACAAGCTCCTTTCTTCTTCCAGTTTCCATGGCAACTGCGCCCTGTGCTTCTCCATCGCTAGGTTAACGCCTCCCTCTAATCAACAGCACTCTCTCTCTCTCCCTCTCTCTCTCTGTCGCTATGTGTTACTCTGTGTGTGTGTCTCTCTCTCTCTCTCTCTCTGTGTCTCTCTCTGTCTGTCTCTCTCTGTGTCTATCACTCGATCACTCTGCCTCTGTTTTGCACTTTCTCGATCTGCCTCGCTCTTAACACTGGGAGAACCTTTCCTCTCAAACCTTTCAAAGTCAGCAGCATAACAAACAGTCCGTTTTTCCTCCCGATTACCAATCGCTTGAATCCTTTGTAGTATAACCTTTGGTATATCCCCACACAACAAGACAATCCTCTCCCACTAAGGTTTACCCTGCCTGCCAATCTTTATGTGTTCAGACAGAGGGGAGGGAACAGAGTGGCGATGCTATCGACAGACATTTAAGGACCAATAGACAGGTCACACAACCCTCGGACATAAAGAGGAGCTGTCATTGTCTCACCATGGCGATGACTGCAGCCCCAGCCCCGGCCAGGGCACAGACGAACAAGTGGAACGTCATGTCCAGCTGAAAGACAATCAAACACAACACAGCTTTATTAGTCACCAGGAAATAAAGACAATATACAACATCGGTGCTTGTTTTGTTGGTATTCAAAATGAGACACAAAGCATCGTTCCAACTTGTCATGTCTGTGTTTACAATATTTCCAGGTCATGTTGAGATTAAAAAACTAAATCACAGTGGTTGCTTTGAGAGTGAGATAGGGCAGGACGTATTAAGATTTGTCCCAGTGCAATATTAGCTCACTTTTTCAAAGGGACTTAAACGGAGGTAAGACAAAAGGATAAAGGAGGATAAAGGTTAAACAAAAAGACAGGCTAATCTTTATCAAGCTATGTTTTTTGTTCCCTTTCCACAAGAGGATATTATTAAAGTTCAAACCCCGAGAAATCTGGTAAGCGCCACTGCTCTCATCTCACTCACACAAATCACCATTTAAAATGACAGAGGAACCCTATAGCAGTGTTCCCAATCCTAGTCCTGGGATCCCAAAAGGGTGCACATTTTGTGTTTTTGGACACATCTAATTCAAATCAAAGGCTTGACGATGAGTTGATTGGTTGAATCAAGTGTGTGAGCGTTAGGGCAAAAACCAAAAAGTGCATTTTGTTCCCCAGAGCCAGGATCGGGAAACACTTCCCTGAAGCATTTAACTCCTGAGGTGCGGCGATCACTAAAGTTCACAGCCAACAGAACCTCGCCTCCCCCCCTCATCGCTCCCCAGCCACACACACACACACACCCTTACCTCGTTAGACTCACACATCTTAAAGAACTTCTCGGAGCCCGTGCACACCTTCCTCTCCTCCCCGATAGTTACCATGCCTGCGAGAAAACAACAATCCAGTTCACATTTACATTTCAAGTGACTTCGCTTGGCAGGCGCTTCGATCCACAGAGACCTAACAACAGCTACTGCAGCGAGTTACAACAAACACTCATGTTAAAGGGCTGTAAAATAGATCTCCTTCAGGAGCATTAAATAACTGCAATGAAATGTAAAATATATTGATTGAATTGTGTGCCCGCGATGTGAGAAGACTAAACAACACACTATTTAGTACAGTATGCTCTATAGTTCATTGTCTTGTCAGATATCTTACCCACTTTCATGATAGAACACAAACAAACAAACAACTGGAAATAAACCACCAAAGCCCTGGTTAACCACTGCCAGTGTCAGTGACTGTGTACGTATACTGTAAATGGCAACAGTGGCGGCACCACCCGGGCCCGCCCCTTACCAAACTGGCGCAGGTCCAGGCAGAGGTTGGCCCCCTCCACCACAGTGGTGTTCTGACAGATGGTCCAGATGTTGAAGTACATGAAGACGGGCAGCGAGGTGAAGGCTGTCACACCCAACCAGGCCAGGAAGAAGATATAGGTCAACATAATGAACTGCAGGAAGAAACGGAGGGAGGGAGGAGAATAAAGAGAGGGAAGAGAAGAGAGTGAGGAAGGAGAAGGAAGACAATGATGGTTCGTTAGAAAGAGAGAGGGAGGGGAAGAGAGGGAGGAAGGAGGAGAAGGAAGAGAAGGAGGGTTCATTAGAAAGAGAGAGGGAGGAGAAGAGAGGGAGGAAGGAGGAGAAGGAAGAGAAGGATGGTCCGTTAGAAAGACAGAGGGAGGGGAAGAGAGGGAGGAAGGAGGAGAAGGAAGAGAAGGATGGTCCATTAGAGAGAGAAAGGCATGGGAAGAGAGGGAGGGAGGAGACGGATGATCCATTAGGAAGAGAGAGGGAGGGGAAGAAAGGGAGGAAGGAGGAGAAGGAAGTGAGGGATGGGCCATTAGAGAGAGAGAGAGAAGATGACAGTTATAAGTCGGTAGAAGGCTGACTTGCTCATCAGCTGTCATTAGCATTGGACCATAATTCAAAGAAGAGACATCTTAAACTGTAAATGTTCCATCACCAGATCTCTAATCCCGTCTCTCGGGTACTTCCTCCACAAAGATGTGTCCTAATTGTCTACCCTAATGCTTATACCTATCCAACGCCTTCAGATATACAGGGGGCGGATAGGGCGCAGAGGATAGGGGTGGATTTAAGTGTGTTTCTTACCCAGGCGGAGACGCACCGTCCGCAGGCGGTGATCTTGAAGTCTCCGTACAGGTCCCTGATGGCGCCGGTGGTGAAGAAGCCCTCCACCATCAGCAGGATGCCGTAGACGAAGAATGCCGCCGCCACGCCATAGATGACATACTTCAAGATGTCAATCCTGTGGAGGAAGACAGAGAGACAGGAGCAGAGCGGTGGGATCATTCAGTTGGTGTGGCTAGCACACTAAGACTAGCGGTTTCATTCCCAGGAACCATAGAATTAGGGATTAGAATATTAATTAAATATTCATTTAATAGGATCTCTATGACAGGAACTTACCAAGATCCATTTTTGGAATCAAAACATTGCTAAACAATACATGTGTGCATTGAGTGTGCAGGCCATTTAGTACAGTACTTCACTATTACAGGTTTCTTTAGGACCAGCAGCCCCATTTGTAGTCCAAGTTCATTGGACTACAAATTACATTACTTCCAGCAGTAACAGACAGTATTCTGACTGGATACTGCAAGTCAGTTTGCTTCCACAGTCCTTCTGCATTTTTTCCTTGCTTGGACTAGTGGATTAGCTTGGACTAGTGGATTAGTTTGGACTAGTGGATTAGCTCTCATTTAGCTAATGACTGTGTGTTTAATTCTGTACGGTTATGTAAAAAGCTCTAATGTCCCAGAAAGAACCTGGGTAGGAAAGTTAGGGTTAGCTCCATCCCTGCAGGTTAGGAAGAGATTTCGAAGATAGCATTAGACAAACACAGTGGGTAGATTTCACACACTTTCCGCTGATAAAGATGATTTTATAGAGGTGTAAACCTTGTTCTTTTAGTACCCTCAATATGAAGTGAATTTCACACCTAGTACAGCTCACACCACATATTAGTGGCCTCAAAAGTATAGAAAACCCAGTTACATCAGTATAGAAAGACCAGTTACATCAGTCTAGAAAGCCCAGTTACATCAGTATGGAAAGCCCAGTTATATCAGTATAGAAAGCCCAGTTACATCAGTATAGAATATCTAGTTACATCAGTTTAGAAAGCCCAGTTACATCAGTATAGAAAGCCCAGTTACATCAGTATAGAAAGCCCAGTTACATCAGTATAGAAGGCCCAGTTACATCAGTCTAGAAAGCCCAGTTACATCAGTATAGAAAGCCCAGTTACATCAGTAAAAAATACCAGTTAAATCAGTATGGAAAGTATAGAAAGCCCAGTTACATCAGTATAGAAGGCCCAGTTACATCAGTCTAGAAAGCCCAGTTACATCAGTATAGAAAGCCCAGTTACATCAGTATAGAAGGCCCAGTTACATCAGTATAGAAAGCCCAGTTACATCAGTATAGAAAGCCCAATTACATAAGTATAGAAAGCCCAATTACATAAGTATAGAAAGCCCAGTTACATCAGTATAGAAAGCCCAGTTACATCAGTAAAAAATACCAGTTAAATCTGTATGGAAAGTACAGAAAGCCCAGTTACATCAGTATAGAAGGCCCAGTTACATCAGTCTAGAAAGCCCAGTTACATCAGTCTAGAAAGCTCAGTTACATCCGTATAGAAAGCCCAGTTATATCAGTATAGAAAGCCCAGTTACATCAGTATAGAAAGCCCAGTTACATCAGTATAGAAAGCCCAGTTATATCAGTAAAAAATACCAGTTAAATCAGTATGGAAAGTACAGAAAGCCCAGTTACATCAATATAGAAGGCCCAGTTACATCAGACTAGAAAGCCCAGTTACATCAGTCTAGAAAGACCAGTTACATCAGTTTAGAAAGCCCAGTTACATCAGTATAGAAAGACCAGTTACATCAGTATAGAACGCCAAGTTACATCAGTATAGAAAGCCCAGTTACATCAGTTTAGAAAACCAAGTTACATCAGTATAGAAAGACCAGTTACATCAGTTTAGAAAGCCCAGTTACATCAATATAGAAAGCCCAGTTACATCAGTATAGAAAGCCCAGTTACATCAGTTAGGCCAGGTCTACTGCTCATGGCACAATCACCTGCCATTGCCAACATCTAGTAGAAGCACACACACACTTGCAGTCCCTCCCTCCCTCCCTCCCTCCCTCCCTCCCTCCCTCCCTCCCTCCCTCCCTCCCTCCCTCCCTCCCTCCCTCCCTCCCTCCCTCCCTCCCTCCCTCCCTCCCTCCCTCCCTCCCTCTCGGCAGGCGGAGTTCCGGTGAGCAGGTGCGCCCGGGACAACCCAGAGTGATTTCAGAGGGCTTAAATCCCCCAACGGCCCCGTGCCAAGACATCACGCAGACGTACAAACACACGCACGCACACACACACACACACACACACACACACACACACACACACACACACACACACACACACACACACACACACACACACACACACACACACACACACACACACACAGACACACACACACACACACACACACAGACACACACACAGACACACACACACACACAGACACACACACACACACACACACACACACAGGAGTGGAAAAATCGATCTCTGTCAGCGTGCTGCGTCAGGGAAAAATCTCCCTCCCACTCATGCACATATTCATGATCAAACACCTGATAAATACACCTCTCTTCACCAGACAGCCATCCTGAATATATTTTTAGATTTGAATTAAAGCTTAAAAATGCACGAATGTGTGTCTACTCTTCCTGGGGTCCATCTACTCTTCCTGGGGTCCAGCAAAATGAAGGCAGTTCATACAATTTTAAAAACATTCCAATACAGTCACAGATTTCACAACACACTGTGTGCCCTCAGGCCCCTACTCCACCACTACCACATATCTATAGTACAAAATCCATGTGTGCATAGTGCGTATGCTATCGTGTGTTTGTGTGTGTGTGTGTGTATGCATGTGTCTGTGCCTATGTTTGTGTTGCTTCACAGTCCCCGCTGTTCCATAAGGTGTTTTCTGTTTTTTAAATCTAATTGTACTCCTGACATCAGTTACCTGATGTGGAATATAATTCCATGTAGTCATGGCTCTATGTAGTACTGTGCACCTCCCATAGTCTGTTCTGGACTTGGGGATTGTGAAGAGACCTCTGGTGGCATGTCTTGTGGGGTATGCATGAGTGTCCGAGCTGTGCACCAGTAGTTCAAACAGACCTCAGTGCATTCTACATGTCAATAACTCTCTTCAATAAAAGTAGTGATAAAGTCAATCTCTCCTCCCCTTTGAGCCAGGAGAGATTGACATGCATATTATGAATGTTATCTCTCTGTGTACAGCCAAGGGCCAGCCGTGCTGCCCTGTTCTGAGCCAATTGCAGTCCTTTTTTGTGGAACCTTACCACATGACTGAACAGTAGTCCAGGTGTGACAACTAGATCCTGTAGGACCTGCCTTGTTGATGGTGCTGTTAAGAATGTAGAGCAGCGCTTTATTATAAACAGACTTCTCCTCATCTTAGCTGCTAATGTTGTATCAATCTGTTTTGACAGTTTTACAATCCAAGGTTACTCCAAGCAGTTTAGTCACCTCAACTTGCTCAATTTCCACATGATCTATTACAAGATTTAGTTGAAGTTTAGGGTTCAGTGGATGATTTGTCCCAAATACAATGCTTTAAGTTTTAGAAATATTTAGGGCTAACTTATTCCTTGCCACCCACTCTGAAACTAACACTTAACAAAGAGTTAAAAAGCAGTCATTTCAGTCACTGTGTAGTGAGACTCACCATAGCTTCAACAGTACTATACTGTTGTGTATTGAGATAAGGTAAGGGAGAGTAAGGACAGTTACACTTGATCACATTTTAAATACTCCTCTTGTTGGGTATATGTATAGATAGTGAGTAATAATGTAGGTGTAAGGGAGATTTGCCGACCTCAATCTACACGTACAAGACAGCTGTGCACCGCCAATGGTTAAACACTTCAGAAGAAAGAAAGAGAAGGAAATGTTCCGTTAAATAACTTTGACTCACTTCCAGTACCAATCACCAGGGACTGCTTGGGGGACATGTACATTATACTATCTAGGGCGACCGAGGATACGGCGTCTCAATAAGGTGTTAACTAGGCGTGCCAGTCATAGCACAGGTGAGATTGGAACCATTCCCTTTACAGGTACTGAAGCTTTCAAAATAGGGCAATTTTTTGGGGGGGGTGAGGACAAGGCTAGTTCCTCCAGGGGTCGAAACAGACAAGGAGTAGGAAGAAGTGAAAATTCAACGGCAACTTCTCCTCACTGAGTTTCAACACATCTCCAGGCTGCATGTAGGTGTTTTGACAAACCAGACCGACCATGAGTCATTTTGAAAAAAGGGCGGGGGAAAAAAAAACCCCACTGTGACGCCCCTCCCACGCAAACACACCCACACTCACATGGTTAAGACGTCCAGGGTTTCCACGGGAGCTCGGACCACCTCGAAGTAGTTCTGCAGGATGGTGACGGTGCCAGAGAGGGCCTCGTGCCCGCAGCCGCAGAACAGCGCCACCCCAGCGTACAGAAGGATGGTGGCGAAGAGAGAGGCATACGGGAGGACGCCCAGGCATTTGACGCAGCACTCAAAGCATCCTGGACAGAGACAGAGAGAGAAGAGGAGAACGTTTAGACTAAAGATGGCGGTAGAACATCTTAGATAGTCACAGGTGCTCTAGTTATGTAATACGGTACATGTCTCACTCTATTCACAGGTGCTCTAGTTATGTAATACGGTACATGTCTCACTCTATTCACAGGTGCTCTAGTTATGTAATACGGTACATGTCTCACTCTATTCACAGGTGCTCTAGTTATGTAATACGGTACATGTCTCACTCTATTCACAGGTGCTCTAGTTATGTAATACGGTACATGTCTCACTCTATTCACAGGTGCTCTAGTTATGTAATACGGTACATGTCTCACTCTATTCACAGGTGCTCTAGTTATGTAATACGGTACATGTCTCACTCTATTCACAGGTGCTCTAGTTATGTAATACGGTACATGTCTCACTCTATTCACAGGTGCTCTAGTTATGTAATACGGTACATGTCTCACTCTATTCACAGGTGCTCTAGTTATGTAATACGGTACATGTCTCACTCTATTCACAGGTGCTCTAGTTATGTAATACGGTACATGTCTCACTCTATTCACAGGTGCTCTAGTTATGTAATACGGTACATGTCTCACTCTATTCACGGGTGCTCTAGTTATGTAATACGGTACATGTCTCACTCTATTCACAGGTGCTCTAGTTATGTAATACGGTACGTGTCTCACTCTATTCACAGGTGCTCTAGTTATGTAATACGGTACATGTCTCACTCTATTCACAGGTGCTCTAGTTATGTAATACGGTACATGTCTCACTCTATTCACAGGTGCTCTAGTTATGTAATACGGTACATGTCTCACTCTATTCACGGCTCGACAGGAACTGAAATACGTTTGACACCAGAACCAAAGGAAATAAAAGCAGTGTAACAGCGAGGGAATCGTTGTTTCAGAATCGGAAGATCATTAAATCAGCGTTTTTCATTCAACCTTTTATTTCATAACATCTATTTCACTACACCAAATCCCACCGCATCTCATTTAAAACGCACAGGGATCAAATGATATCCCATCTATCATCCGATAACAACAAACACTCTAACCACATTTCTCCAGTTGACCCAGAGCCTGTTGCCATCTCGGGTAGGAAGTTTACTGTCACTCCAGCCAATCATAATCGCTCCTCGGACAGATTTATGGGTTTAATACAAAGAGCGCAAACGGTATTGATCTGTGGATTGCGGCCCTGCAAATGGAATCCCTCCCTTCACCCAGGCTAGAGCAGCTGCTGGATTTATGACTAGTCGTAAACATGGTGAGTGAGTGAGTGAGTGAGTGAGTGAGTGAGTGAGTGAGTGAGTGAGTGAGTGAGAGAGAGAGAGAGAGAGAGAGAGCTACAAAACAGAACACTGATAGCTAGAAGACACAGTGAGAGAGGGATAGAAGGAGAGATGCAGTGAGAGAGGGATAGAAGGAGAGATGCAGTGAGAGAGGAATAGAAGGAGAGATGCAGTGAGAGAGGGATAGAAGGAGAGATGCAGTGAGAGAGGGATAGAAGGAGAGATGCAGTGAGAGAGGGATAGAAGGAGAGATGCAGTGAGAGAAGGATAGAAGGAGAGATGCAGTGAGAGAGGGATAGAAGGAGAGATGCAGTGAGAGAGGGATAGAAGGAGAGATGCAGTGAGAGAGGGATAGAAGGAGAGATGCAGTGAGAGAGGGATAGAAGGAGAGATGCAGTGAGAGAGGGATAGAAGGAGAGATGCAGTGAGAGAGGGATAGAAGGAGAGATGCAGTGAGAGAAGGATAGAAGGAGAGATGCAGTGAGAGAGGGATAGAAGGAGAGATGCAGTGAGAGAGGGATAGAAGGAGAGATGCAGTGAGAGAGGGATAGAAGGAGAGATGCAGTGAGAGAGGGATAGAAGGAGAGATGCAGTGAGAGAGGGATAGAAGGAGAGATGCAGTGAGAGAGGGATAGAAGGAGAGATGCAGTGAGAGAGGGATAGAAGGAGAGATGCAGTGAGAGAGGGATAGAAGGAGAGATGCAGTGAGAGAAGGATAGAAGGAGAGATGCAGTGAGAGAGGGATAGAAGGAGAGATGCAGTGAGAGAGGGATAGAAGGAGAGATGCAGTGAGAGAGGGATAGAAGGAGAGATGCAGTGAGAGAGGGATAGAAGGAGAGATGCAGTGAGAGAGGGATAGAAGGAGAGATGCAGTGAGAGAAGGATAGAAGGAGAGATGCAGTGAGAGAGGGATAGAAGGAGAGATGCAGTGAGAGAGGGATAGAAGGAGAGATGCAGTGAGAGAGGGATAGAAGGAGAGATGCAGTGAGAGAGGGATAGAAGGAGAGATGCAGTGAGAGAGGGATAGAAGGAGAGATGCAGTGAGAGAGGGATAGAAGGGGAGATGCAGTGAGAGAGGGATAGAAGGAGAGATGCAGTGTAATGGATAATACTGTGTCTGTGAGGGGGGGGGTATGTTTTATTATCTCAGACTACAGGAAGTGTCTATCTGACTGTCTCCGATGAAGAAAAGCGTGTTTGTGATACTTGAGTGTAACGCTCCCATCTATCTTCAACTGGACTGAATAGGCGAGGTTCAGATATCGCTTATCAAACGAATCGGCAAATGTCCAATTGCAATATTGAACTCCTATTTTCCATAGCCTGGTCCCAGATCCATTCGTGCTCTTGCCAATGCCAACAACATTGCTGTTTGGCATGACAGTGAATGAAAAGGAGTTGGCATGATAGCTCAAACAGACTGGCACTCAGGCTAGGTTTTCCTTGTTGTATTACTAATGTGCAGTAGGTGACTACAGCACACATCCCAGTTCTGTTCTGCCTCTATTGTACATTAGTGCCTCTGGACTTGCTTTAGTTACAACACTTGGAAGGCATTTAAACTGCAGGGTCCCAGTTGTGTTGTGAATGAATAGCCCTCACACCTACGCTACACCTTGACTTCACCTGAAAGCACTCCTGTCTATTTCTGTTATACCCCTCTCTGCATACACAGGATGCTCTGGAGACCACCACTGCTACAGCCTGGAGAATGTGCGTAAACCGTGTGTGTGTGTGTGTGTGTTAGTCAGCAGATGTCAGGTGGTATTGAGTCTACCGTGAGCACAGGACCAGACTTCAGCCAATAGGAAATCAGACTTAGTTCAGAATCCTCTGCACGTCTCTTTCACTGTCAATCATGCTTATTATCCCCTTAAGGCACAGAGGAGAGTTTGTGTGTGCGCGCCTGTCTGTGTATGTGTCTGTGCAGTCAGGCGGGAGACAGGAAAGACCGTCAACACACTCCCCATGTCTTCAGCATGCCAAGACTGACACAGGGAGAGGAGAAACTGACAAAATTATCAGAATCTATACTGTTTCATATCACCATCATCCCATCAGGCCGTGTGGTATACTGATTTTCCTGTATATTCATGATGAATAAATATTGGTGAATAAATTACAGTGATAATAGTAAGCAAAGGCTATAGAGTAAGTGTGTGTTAAGTGTGTGTGTGTGTGTGTGTGTAAGCTAAGGCTATGTGTGTGTGTGTGTGTGTGTGTGTGTGTGTGTGTGTGTGTGTGTGTGTGTGTGTGTGTGTGTGTGTGTGTGTGAGAGAGAGAGAGTGAGAGAGAGAGGGTGTGTGTGTGTGTATGTGAGAGAGACAGAGAGAGAGAGAGAAAGAGGGTGTGTGTGTGTGTGTGTGTGTCTGTGTGTGTGTGAGAGATAGAGAGAGAGAGAAAGGGTGTGTGTGTGTGTGTGTGTGTGTGTGTGTGTTCCTGTGGCAGACCAGACACAGTGGGGTATTGATTTCTGAGCCCAGTCCACAGGGATCAAAGCACAATATGGGCAGTGGACACCTTCATTAATCTACAAACACACCCGATAAATCGTCCAAACGATGTAGTCATAAGTATCTGTATGACGGCAGCTTATCAATTATTTACAAAGCTGATACATCATGTGGGTGAGGACTTGGGGAATGATTCAAGCAAGCTGTATAACTTGGATTAACAGACCAGGGTCTTTTCCCATTCCAAGTGATACTGGGTTGATCACATTTCTTGAAAAATCGTACTGCATTTACCAGAGTCAGCTGTAAATACTATAGCTATAACTTCACTATTTCATCTGGTTAATTCTATAACTGGTGCAATGAATTGCAAAGATGACACGACTGCACCTCCACTGCTTTCACCGAAGTACGCCTTTCAGTCTTGCCCCAATGCCCAGCTCAGAATACTAACACGAACTGTGCTCTCTCAGTTGAGAAACATTCGAAAGAGTCCATGGATATTCATTGGAAACGGTCGGCCGGATGCCCCCAGGACTGAATCTGGGAAAGCCATTGTCAGCACAAAGTGGGAATGAGCAGCTCAGTTCACTATCTTTCCCAGGGGGAAAAATCCTTCATTCTACAAATCTATTAGCTGATGTGAGTGGTGTGTGTGTGTGTGTGTGTGTGTGTGTGTGTGTGTGTGTGTGTGTGTGTGTGTGTGTGTGTGTGTGTGTGTGTGTGTGTGTGTGTGTGTGTGTGTGTGTGTGTGCACAGTACGCCCGAACACAGCGAAGGCCTGCCAACGGAATAAGACAATGTTTGTTTTCCGTTACCCTCAGCCCAGCAGAGACATGACTGAATAGGGTGGTGGCAGGTTGTAATTACATTCCCCTCCTCTATACAATATGTCAGGCTAGACACTGTGAGGAGGATGTGTCTGTAGCCATGCCCTCCTCTATACAATATGTCAGGCTAGACGCTGTGAGGAGGATGTGTCTGTAGCCATGCCCTCCTCTATACAATATGTCAGGCTAGACGCTGTGAGGAGGATGTGTCCGTAGCCATGCCCTCCTCTATACAATATGTCAGGCTAGACGCTGTGAGGAGGATGTGTCTGTAGCCATGCCCTCCTCTATACAATATGTCAGGCTAGACGCTGTGAGGAGGATGTGTCCGTAGCCATGCCATCCTCTTCTTCTGCCATGCTGTTACCCACTGTGGGGGAGTGTAGTAGTTGTCTGTATGGCAACATGCCTATGGGGGATACGGCAGGTAGCCTAGTGGTTAGAGAGTTGGGCCAGTAACCGGAAGGTTGCTGGATTGAATCCCGAGCTGACAGGGTAAAACTCTGTCATTCTGCCCCTGAGCAAGGCAGTTAACCCACTGTTCCCCGGGCGTCGAAGACGTGGATGTCGATTAAGGCAGCCCCCCGCACCTCTCTGATTCAGAGGGGTTGGGTTAAATGCGGAAGACACATTTCAATTGAATACATTCAGTTGGACACCTGACTAGGTATCCCCCTTTCCCGAAACATGCATATATGCACACGCACACAGGCCGGCAGATAGGCATGGACACAGGCCGGCAGATAGGCATGGACACAGGCCGGCAGATAGGCATGGACACAGGCCGGCAGATAGGCATGGACACCCAGAGCCAGCGCCAGCCAGTGGTGAAGAAAGTACCCAATTGTCATACACGAGGAAAAGTAAAGATACCTTAATTGAAAATTGTAAAAGTGAAAGTCACCCAGAAAAATACTACATGAGTAAAAGTCTAAAAGTATTTGGTTTAAATATACTTAAGTGTCGAAAGTAAGAGTATACATTATTTCAAATTCCTTATTGAAAGCAAATCAGACAGAACCATTTTCTTATTTATTTACGGAGAGCCAGGGGCACACTCCAACACTAAGACATAATTTACAGATAGCCAGGGGCACACTCCAACACTCAGACATCATTTACAGATAGCCAGGGGCACACTCCAACACTCAGACATCATTTACAGATAGTCAGGGGCACACTCCAACACTCAGACATCATTTACAGATAGCCAGGGGCACACTCCAACACTCAGACATCATTTACAGATAGCCAGGGGCACACTCCAACACTCAGACATCATTTACAGATAGCCAGGGGCACACTCCAACACTCAGACATAATTTACAGATAGCCAGGGGCACACTCCAACACTCAGACATAATTTACAGATAGCCAGGGGCACACTCCAACACTCAGACATCATTTACAGATAGCCAGGGGCACACTCCAACACTCAGACATCATGTACAGATAGCCAGGGGCACACTCCAACACTCAGACATCATTTACAGATAGCCAGGGGCACACTCCAACACTCAGACATCATTTACAGATAGCCAGGGGCACACTCCAACACTCAGACATCATTTACAGATAGCCAGGGGCACACTCCAACACTCAGACATCATTTACAGATAGCCAGGGGCACACTCCAACACTCAGACATAATTTACAGATAGCCAGGGGCACACTCCAACACTCAGACATCATTTACAGATAGCCAGGGGCACACTCCAACACTCAGACATCATTTACAGATAGCCAGGGGTACACTCCAACACTCAGACATCATTTACAGATAGCCAGGGGTACACTCCAACACTCAGACATCATTTACAGATAGCCAGGGGCACACTCCAACACTCAGACATCATTTACAGATAGCCAGGGGCACACTCCAACACTCAGACATAATTTACAGATAGCCAGGGGCACACTCCAACACTCAGACATCATTTACAGATAGCCAGGGGCACACTCCAACACTCAGACATCATTTACAGATAGCCAGGGGCACACTCCAACACTCAGACATCATTTACAGATAGTCAGGGGCACACTCCAACACTCAGACATCATTTACAGATAGCCAGGGGCACACTCCAACACTCAGACATCATTTACAGATAGCCAGGGGCACACTCCAACACTCAGACATCATTTACAGATAGCCAGGGGCACACTCCAACACTCAGACATAATGTACAGATAGCCAGGGGCACACTCCAACACTCAGACATAATTTACAGATAGCCAGGGGCACACTCCAACACTCAGACATCATTTACAGATAGCCAGGGGCACACTCCAACACTCAGACATCATGTACAGATAGCCAGGGGCACACTCCAACACTCAGACATCATTTACAGATAGCCAGGGGCACACTCCAACACTCAGACATCATTTACAGATAGCCAGGGGCACACTCCAACACTCAGACATCATTTACAGATAGCCAGGGGCACACTCCAACACTCAGACATCATTTACAGATAGCCAGGGGCACACTCCAACACTCAGACATCATTTACAGATAGCCAGGGGCACACTCCAACACTCAGACATCATTTACAGATAGCCAGGGGCACACTCCAACACTCAGACATCATTTACAGATAGCCAGGGGTACACTCCAACACTCAGACATCATTTACAGATAGCCAGGGGTACACTCCAACACTCAGACATCATTTACAGATAGCCAGGGGCACACTCAAACACTCAGACATCATTTACAGATAGCCAGGGGCACACTCCAACACTCAGACATAATTTACAGATAGCCAGGGGCACACTCCAACACTCAGACATCATTTACAGATAGCCAGGGGCACACTCCAACACTCAGACATCATTTACAGATAGCCAGGGGCACACTCCAACACTCAGACATCATTTACAGATAGCCAGGGGCACACTCCAACACTCAGACATCATTTACAGATAGCCAGGGGCACACGTTAACACTCAGACATCATTTACAGATAGCCAGGGGTACACTCCAACACTCAGACATCATTTACAGATAGCCAGGGGCACACTCCAACACTCAGACATCATTTACAGATAGCCAGGGGCACACTCCAACACTCAGACATCATTTACAGATAGCCAGGGGTACACTCCAACACTCAGACATCATTTACAGATAGCCAGGGGTACACTCCAACACTCAGACATCATTTACAGATAGCCAGGGGTACACTCCAACACTCAGACATCATTTACAAATGAAGCATTTGTGTTTATTGAGTCTGTCAGATCAGAAGCAGTAGGGATGTCCAGGGATGTTCTCTTGATAAGTGCGTGAATTGGACCCTTTTCCTGTCCTGCTAAGCGTTCAAAATGTAACTAGCACGTTTTTTTAAACCTTTATTTAACTAGGCAAGTCAGTTAAGAACAAATTCTTAGTTTCAATGACGGCCTAGGAACAGTGGGTTAACTGCCTTGTTCAGGGGTAGAACAACAGATTTTTACCTTGTCAGCTCGGGGATTCGATCTTGCAACCTTTCGGTTTATTAGACCAATGCTCTAACCACTAGGCTACCTGCCACCCCATCACCATTTCTCTGGGTGTCAGGGAAAATGTATGGAGTAAAAAGTACATTGGTTTCTTTAGGAATATAGTGAAGTAAAAGTTGTCCAAAATATAAATAGTAAAGTACAGAAAGCACCCCAAAACTACTTAAGTAGTTTAAAATACTTTAAAATATGTTTACTTATGTACTTTACACCACTGGCACCAGCCCTAACCCACCACCAGCCTCCCTCACTCCCTCCCTCCCTCCCTCCACACACGCCCAACAGGACGTCATCAGAGATGATCGAACACCCTACGGACTGCCTGGTTCAGACCCCTCTGTTCAAATACACGTCCAACAATGTCCAACACTCAACACAGTTGCCAGCAAGGGGAGGGCTATGTTGGATCATCATTCTTAGCGATACGTCATAGACGCCCACAGGCATGTCAGGAAAAGGATGATTTTGCCAACAGAGAGAGAACTTATGGCGGTGTGTGCATGTTTGAGATCTGGGAAGGAACATATTGTCTTATTGATCTAGTATATTCATGATTGGGATAAATCCATGTTGTCATCTAGTCTAATCTATGCTAGGATACAGAATTGATAGATAGCTGACATTTGATTAATAACTAAGCAATAATTACTTTCCGAGTTGATAACACACCACACATCATCTCTACAACTAATGGCACCTGATATGGGATCCATCTGATCCATGACAGTCCTCTAAGGACTCAAATAATCACACAGATCCATGATCTATCTCTCTATGTCCACCCTATGAACATGAATAGATGATTAATAACTGTATGTATGGCCCAATAAACCAACAGACACAAAGTAGTTAGAGCCCTCCCAGTAGGCAAAAACTGGTTGAATCAACGTTGTTTCCACGTCATTTCAACAAAGGAATTCAATGTGATGACATTGAATCAACGTTGTTTCCACGTCATTTCAACAAAGGAATTCAATGTGATGACATTGAATCAAAGTGGAAAACGGATTGAATTGTCTTGCTTTTCACCTAAACCCAGTGGCATGTTTTGTGGATTTCACTTTCAGTTCATGTTAGTCGAAAACTCAACCAAATATTGAATCAAAATGATAAATGACGTCTGTGCCCAGTGGGATGTCCTGTTGATCGATGAGGTAACAGTAGATGGATGGCCTCTTAAAGGGGATGCGAGTCTCTTAATGGGGAGGCTAGGGGAAATTTACTGAAGAGCTGTGCGGGTCTTAAGTGGTTGTTTTTTCATCTACATGGATGGTGACACATGCACACAAACACTCACATTGAATGGTGATGGATAGTTCAGCACTATCAACTCCATTTCCCAGGGGGCTTTGGCTTGGATGCCTAATCACCCAGTGAGGGCCTCGTCTGTCTATCTGGTCTGCTCAGCCTTCTACACTACTTATTAAAATGGTAATCTCTTCTCGCCTCCTCCCTGTGCCCTGCGGAGGAAAAGTTCCCTTTACTTAAAATAAGACGTTTCAAGGCAACCCCCGCTTGTGAATTTTAATTAAGGAAGCCTACTTCTTTTTTGAAATCCTGGGCGGGTGTTTAAGACAGGCTATTTATATAGGGTTAGATACCATGTCTGGTTATGAAGCGTGATAGGCAGGAACAATACCCCACAATTCCCTGCTTTATATACTCTTAGGGCCGGCTCCAGGACACAGATTAAGCCCAGACTAGATACTCTCCATTGAGTTTGCTTTTCCGTCCAGGACTAGGCTTAATCTGTGTCTGGGAAACCAAAGACCCCAGCCACCATAGTCATAGACTGTTCTCTCTGCTACCGCACGGCAAGCGGTATCGGAGCAACGAGTCTAGGTCCTAGAGGCTTCTAAACAGCTTCTACCCACAAGCCATAAGACTCCTGAACACCTAATCAAATGGCTACCCAGACTATTTGCACCCCCCCCCCCATGCTGCTGCTACTCTCTGTTATTATCTATGCATAGCCACTTTAATAACCCTACCTGCATGTACATAATTACCTCAATTACCTCGACACCGGAGTCCCCGCACATTGACACATTGACTCTGTACCGGTGCCCCCTGTATGTAGCACCGCCATTGTTATTTACTGCTGCTCTTTAATTATTTGTTTTTGTTATCTCTTACATTTTTTGTTGGTATTTTCTTAAAACTGCATTGTTGGTTAAGGGCTCGTAAGTAAGCATTTCACTGTAAGGTCCACACCTGTTGTGTTCGGAGTGTGTGACAAATAAAACAGGACTTGATTTGAAACCAGCCCTTACAGAGATAGTGAGCAGAATGGATTTTTAGCCCAGGCTATACCTCAAGTGCTAATGACATAGACGTTTCTAGTACAAAAGAGTGTAGGCTGTGGCATAAGCATTGATTGGCTTTGTACACTATTATCCCCTGCAGGTGCATAGGCCTTTTCCAGAATGGCTGTCATTACGAAGCAGCCGCTCAGACACTTAACACACGTTAAAGTGAGGCAATAAAACGAGAGACAGAGGGGAGAAATGGCGTCAGTCGGATTGTTAATAAATTATTTTAAAAGCTGTGTGATATTCCATTCCAGCTGGCACAGTGACCCGCCTCTGTGCCCACTCCTTTGAAGGGTATTAGAGATTTAGAGTTGGGGGTTCTGCCCGCCCTGCTCTTACTGTCAGTCATTGACCTCATTGGGAATGCAGCCAATCAGCTCATACCGCTAACTGTTACTCATCGACCTCATTGGGATCACAGCCAATCACCTCACACTACTAACTGTCAGTCATCGACCTGAGTGAGATCACAGCCAATCAGCTCATACTACCAAGAGTCACTCATCGACTTCAGTGGGATAATAGCCAATCAGCTCATACTACTAACAGTCACTCATAAACCTCATTAGGAATGCAGCCAATCAGTCATTGACTTTGACAGATGTGGAAGAGAGCTGTTCAGACACTCATAGAGATAGACAAAATACACAGAGACACATTCATTTCACTATAAACCACTTATTTTCCTAAAATATTAATATATTTTGAATGCATGCCTTCTGATTGGCCATAGTGAGGGTAAGATACAAATCAGCAGGTTTGTGAACTTCCTTACACAATAATAGTCTATATTCTTGTCAATCACCCAAATTATTTCTGTTTGGCTTCCCTGTCTGTTCAGGCTCTTTGTTTAAGCTCATCCAACTGTTAAATGAGCCAATTCAGTTAACCACTGATTCCATCCTGTGTTTGCATACATAGTCGTCGATATAGGCTGTGCAGCCTTGGGCATAGGGGGACATGTCAATGTCCATTTCTGCACTGACGACTTCATTTATGCAAAGCCTGGCGTTTGAGCTCTGACGCACAAGGCAGAGCGCATGTGTTTACATATGGTCGCGCTTTTGAACACAAACAAAGAAAATCAAGCTCTTGCATCTAAATATGTCTACAACTGAGCTCGGCGCTATACTGAGATAATTCGCTAATTAAACTGGGACTTTTTAAAGACCGCCTTGAGACCTTGCATCAAACACCAACGTACACAAAACCGTGTGTGCGTTGTTATCCCCCCAGCACCTGTGAGAAGAAGTTCATGATCAAATTACTGTCACAGCTACTTCTCACAGCATCGAGTCCTGCTCCTTAAGGCATGAACATTTTGCACGATTCAAATCTCATTTGTAATGGACAGCCGAACCGTAGTGAGATGAGAGGATCAATCATGAGCCTCGCTGCCATGTTTTCACCACCGCCGCCTCCCTCCCTGTCCTCAGACAGACATACAGACAGCTAGCGGTCGGCGCTATTACCCATCTCTCAGCCAGCCGGCGCGTGTGACTCAGAGGCAGTACTGAGATAAGCTCCGCTGCCTTCCTCCTCCAACTGGACTCCTGACTGGAATAGCAAACAGGCCGAATGGCCCAAAGGCAAATGGATAATGACCTAACCGTCCGTGGGTTAGCTACTAGCCGATATATACCAAGGCTGTTTCTCACACTGAGACTGACTCTCTGGTTGACATTTTCGGTACAGTCCATGTTTCACACCTCCACGTTTCTAGGACTGTGACGCCATCTGAAATGGCCCCCTATTCCCTATATATGCAGACTAAAAGGATACAGGGGCCAGTTAAGACGCAGCCATTATCTCACATTGCCAGTCTAGTTGATGTTTCACACCCGTCATCTCAGTGTGAACACCAGTGTGATGCGTGATGAGAGGAACCCGGGTGCCAAAATGGCTGCCTTGGCGGGAATCCGCCAAGGTGGGTGTTACTCATTAGTGGTGGATGAGGGGAATTAGGTTATTACTATTATAGGACATAGTGAACCACACACTAGGCCTGCACATCCATTAAGGCTCACCTACAACCCAGAGCCTGTGTGTTTGTGTGTGTGATAAGGGGGGGTGAGAGGTGTATCTGTTTGTCCAGTGCATTGTTAATGTTGATCGGCGTCCAGTAGAATAGCATAGCAGGTATTGATAGATTACAGAAGGGGACTAGAGCTCTTGCATGTGAATAAAGAGGAGCCATGCTTAATCCATACAGAAGGAGATATCCCAGCTGCCTTGGCAGACAGTACAGCAATTATGGGAGTTATGGAGCTGAGGCCAGGCAATGTGAAATTAACCTGAATTTCCTTTGACTAAATGAATTTCCTTTGACTATAATTTTTATTCCAGTCACTTAATACAACGGCAGCGTGGCTACAGGCACACATGCACGCACGCTAGAGCTGGGCGATAATGGACAAATGCCTGAATTTATGCGATAATGATAAATAGAAGGATAAGTTTATAATATTGAGGTTTTTTTTATTACCCCTTGTTCTACTACCACTAGTTTGATGGTTGTAACCATCAATTGTCCCATTAACAAACTTATTTCATTTCAAACTTCACATTTCTCTAGTAGAGTTGACGTCGAAAGTTTACACATAGGTTGGAGCCATTAAAACTTGTTTTTCAACCACTCCACAAATTTCTTGTTAACAAACTATAGTTTTGGCAAGTCGGTAAGGACATCTACTTTGTGCATGACACAAGTAATTTTCCAACAATTGTTTACAGACAATTGTTTACAGATTATTTCACTTATAACTCACTGTATCACAATTCCAGTGGGTCAGAAGTTTACATACACTAAGTTGACTGTGCCTTTAAACAGCTTGGAAAATTCCAGAAGATGAAGTCATGGCTTTAGACGCTTCTCCTAGGCTAATTGACATAATTTGAGTCAATTGGAGGTGTACCTGTGGATGTATTTCAAGGCCTACCTTCAAACTCAGTGCCTCTTTGCTTGACATCATGTGAAAATCAAAATAAGTCAGCCAAGACCTCAAGATAATTGTAGACCTCCACAAGTCTGGTTCATCCTTGGGAGCAATTTCCAAATGCCTGAAGGTACCACGTTCATCAAACAATAGTACGTAAGTATAAACACCATGGGACCACGCAGCCGTCATACCGCTCAGGAAGGAGACGTGTTCTGTCTCCTAGAGATGAATGTACTTTAGTGCGAAAAGTGCAAATCAATCCCAGAATAACAGCAAAGGACCTTGTGAAGATGCTGGAGGAAACAGGTACAAACGTATCTATATCCACAGTAAAACAAGTCCAATATTAACATAACCCGAAAGGCTTATCAAGGAAGAAGCCACTGCTCCAAAACCACCATAAAAAAAGCCAGACTACGGTTTGCAACTGCACATGGGGACAAAGATTGTACTTTTTGGAGAAATGTCCTCTGGTTTGATGAAACAAAAATAGAACTGTTTGATCATAATGACCACCGTTATGTTTGGAGGAAAAAGGGGAGGCTTGCAAGCCAAAGAATACCATACCAACCGTGAAGCACGGGGGTGGCAGCATCATGTTGTGGGGGTGCTTTACTGCGGGAGGGACTGGTGCACTTCACAAAATAGATGGCATCATGAGGCTGGAAAATTATGTGGATATATTGAAGCAACATCTCAAGACATCCGTCAGGAAATTAAAGCTTGGTCTCAAATGTGTCTTCCAAATGGACAATGACCCCAAGCATACTTCCAAAGTTGTGGCAAAATGGCTTAAGGACAACAGTCAAGGTATTGGAGTGGCCATCACAAAGTCCTGACCTCAATCCTATAGATAACTTGTGGGGAGAACTGAAAAAGCGTGTGCGAGCAAGGAGGCCTACAAACCTGACTCAGTTACACCAGCTCTGTCATGAGGAATGGTTCAAAATGTCACGCCCTGACGTTAGAGAGCCGTTTTATTTCTCTATTTGGGGAGATCAGGGTGTGATGTGGTGGGATCTTGTTTTTGTACAGCTCTTGTAGCCTACGGAATGGTACGGTCGTTTTGGTTTCACTTTGTTATTTTGTTGCTGGTTCTCATTTAAATAAATACGATGACCACAAATTATGCTGCGCCTTGGTCTCCTTCAAACAACGAACGTTACACAGAATTCACCCAACTTATTGGGAAGGTTGTAGAAGGTTGTAGGCTATCTGAAACGTTTGAGCAAAGTTAAACAATTTGAAGGCAATGCTACCAAATACTAATTGAGTGTATGTAAACTTCTGACCCACGTGGAATGTGATGAAAGAAATAAAAGCTGAAATAAATCATTCTCTCTACTTTTATTCTGACATTTCACATTCTTAAAATAAAGTGGTGATCCTAACTGACCTAAGACAGGGACTTTTTACTAGGATTAAATGTCAGGAATTGTGAAATACTGAGTTTAATGTATTTGGCTAAGGTGCATGTAAACTTCCGACTTCAACTGTATACAGTAGGCTACTTATTGTAATGAACGATATCAGCAAAAAGCCTGCGATAAATGATCGGTATGGTTGGTGTCAATAATGTACGATTTATCGTCCAAGCTCTAACACACACACAGACAGATTGCATATAGATCCAAAACCTTCATCCCAATATGATCAGATCAACTATCCTTGACTCACACCACACTCTTCCAGTCCAGCTCACCCTTTCGCAGTCTAGACCAATAGAAACCAGACACCCCATTTAGTCTAGTCACCAGGTCTCATAGGGCAGTAACCGATGTGCCAATGTTACAGGCCACTTCATTCTACTCCATTGTCCCTTCATAATTGAATCAAGCAGCACTGAGATGTCTGTTGGAAGGCTAAATCAATACCAGACAGTCGATACAGATGCAGTATCTACCTGGAGTACCATCTACTGTCACGGAGTAGGGAGAGACAGGAACCGTACACAGTATTGGGATAGAAGACGATATCATAAGCCAACGATACAGTATCTACCAACTTTCTATGTCACAACAGGAAAAGATGGGAGAATATTGCTTACAGTAACCACATAGAATATGATGTATACCATTATCCACATGAGCATAGAACTTAAAATGTATGTCCCACCATATTGCTTTAGTTGAAGTGGTGTGCTAGTGTGGGTATTCTAGTGTGGGTATGCTAGTGTGGGTATGCTAGTGTGGGTATGCTAGTGTGGGCATGCTAGTGTGGGTATGCTAGTGTGGGTATGCTAGTGTGGGTATGCTAGTGTGGGCATGCTAGTGTGGGTATGCTAATGTGGGTATGCTAGAGTGGGTATGCTAGTGTGGATTTTGGCACTGACTGCAGATAATATTCCCTTTGTGTCTCAAGTAAACCCTTTGTCTCATGGCAACTCATGCTCCACCGACAGCCTGCATCCTGGGTAATATCTCCCATGCTGCTCGGCTCCACAGGGGGTGACGATTGGCCTCTTTTTTTTCTCTCTCAGCATTCTATCTGTTAATCTTGTTGCATATTCATCATCGTTATTGTTATTAGTACAGTTTCTCGGCACGCGAGACCGATAGACAGACATCATTATCCAAGATGAAACACAGTAAAGAAGACACAGAACTCACATTTGATTCGACATCCCTTTATGAATTGTAAATGTTTCAGACCGATGTGTGACTCGGCGCAATTCAATAACATATGAATGTTTTATAGTTCTTGCAGGCTTAAATGTGTATCTATCTCTAATAAAGAATTGATCGCAAGTGATTTGAAATCCCTGGGTGTGACTGAGGATGTCGTGTGGTAGTGTTGTGGTAGTGTTACCACGGAAACCTACAGTGTGACTGTCAGGGACGGTTAGGGAACCAATGCCCTCAGAGCAGGACGAACAAGCCAAAGATCACAACAATAACACTACTTTCCTCAGGCCATAACACGCGAACCCCCACTTTAACCACCCACCCACACACACACACAAAATATGAAGGTGTTTTCATCACCATTACCATCAAATCAGATGCAATAAGGTTTGAAAAAAATGCCAGAACATTCAAATGAATGTCAGGTCCGCTAACCAATTAGGCGACCAGTTTCATGGGGAACTCATTGGATTGATTGGTCGGTACAACTGGTTACCTTTAGTAATGCAATGTCATGTGTAAATCGGGTTTGGACTAGCGTTTCTGAATTCATTTCCAGAAGTGGATGAATTATCCCTGTCGACAGTGAGGCAGGCAAGCTACATGCGTTTTATATGATTAGAGCCCTGTTGCTATGGTACCTACGGGGCTTTCTCTTCAAACCATCACTTTTTAAATGATTTATGAAGATGCCGGTATTCAAAATACAGGAAACACAGAGAGACGGAAAGAAAACGGGAAAATGATGAAGGAAGAAGTGTGTGTGTGTGTGTGTGTGTGGCATACAACTAGTCTGGGTCTAGAAGGTGTACATTTCCACTAATAGGATTTAAAGTCAGTATTAAGGGATAGATGCTGCGTTGACGCGGCCCTCCCTCTCTCCATTTCCAAAGTTCAAAGGATGATGGGAGATTTGGGTCGGGGGGGGGGGGGGGGGGGGGGACACAAGGTAAAACATATATTTATTTTTTTATACTGTTAAGAAGGATAACACACATTCTATCTGTCCATCATCGGAGTATTAAAATGAATATTAAATTGTAATATGGCTCAGCCCAGACAACAGAGAGACTAGGAGAGATTGGGAGAAACGGAACCGGGGAGGATCCTTCAGTACAACACCAAGCAACAAAAGAAAATAAGCTGTTCAAGCCTTTAACACGACAGGAGATATGAAAGCAGCCTGGTGAATAATTAATATGCATCATTTGCATATCAGTCTAGAGAAGTAGCAGTAAGAGCAGTAACAGGGTCCCCTACTGTAACTGCAGGTGCCGCTTTCTCAGGCACCTCTCAAAGTGGTCTACTTTGGCTCTGTGATGGGATGTTTCCTTACACAGGGAGACAGACAGATACACAGCAAATCATTGTTTTGTTTGATTGATGTGTTTTTTGTTGTTTGGGTGAAATGGGTTAATTGGAGAAATCGGTGGCATAGTATGAAGCCACTTGAAAGACAGTCCAACAACACTTCCTCTGATTGTCAGTGGTGCAAAGCACTCAATAAAAGTGGCAAAGCACTCAATAAAATGTGTGAATCAAATCAAATCAAATTGCATTTGTCACATGCTTCTTTACAAGCCCTTAACCAACAATGCTTTAAGAAGTTAAGAAGATAAATGTGTAGCAGAGAGAACAGTCTATGACTAGGGTGGCTGGAGTCTTTGACAATTTTTAGGGCCTTCCTCTGATATCGCCTGATATAGAGGTCCTGGATGGCGGGAAGCTTGGCCCCAGTAATGGGTCTTACGCACTACCCTCTGTAGTGCCTTGCGGTGGGAGGCTGAGCCGTTGCCATACCAGGCAGTGATGCAACCAGTCAGGATGCTCTCGATGGTACAGCTGTAGAACCTTTTGAGAATCTGAGGACCCATGCCAAATCTTTTTCCCCGAGGGGGAATAGGCTTTGTCATGCCCTCTTCACGACTGTCTTAAGTGTGTTTGGACCATGATAGTTTGTTGGTGATGTGGACACCAAGGAACTTGAAGTTCTCAACCTGCTCCTCTGCAGCTCCGTTGATGAGAATGGGGGCGTGCTCGGTCCACCTTTTCCTGTAGTCCACAATCATCTCCTTCGTCTTGATCATGTTGAGGGAGAGGCTGTTGTCCTGGCACCACACGGCCAGGTCTCTGACCTCCTCCCTATAGGCTGTCTCATCGTTGTTGGTGATCAGGCCTACCACTGTTGTGTCATCGGCAAACTTGATGATGGTGTTGGAGTCGTGCCTGGACATGCAGTCATGTGTAAACAGGGAGTACAGCAAGGGACTGAGCACACACCCCTGAGGGGCCCCCGTGTTGAGGATCAGCGTGGCAGATGTCTTGTTGCCTACCCTTACCACCCGGGGGCGGCCCATCAGGAAGTCCAGGATCCAGTTGCAGAGGGAGGTGTTCAGTCCCAGGGTCCTTAGCTTAGTGATGAGCTTTGAGGGCACTATGGTGTTGAATAATGAGCTGCAGTCAATGAATAGCATTCTTACATAGGTGTTCCTTTTTGTCCAGGTGTGAAAGGGCAGTGTGGAGTGGCATAGAGATTGCATCATCTGTGGATCTGTTGGTGCGGTATGCAAATTGGATCGGGTCTAGGGTTTCTGCGATAATGGTGTTGATGTGAGCCATGACCAGCCTTTCAAAGCACTTCATGGCTAGAGACGTGAGTGCTACGGGTCAATAGTCATTTAGGCAGGTTACCTTAGTGTTCTTGGCACAGGGACTATGGCGGTCTGTTTGAAACATGTTGGTATTACAGACTCAGTCAGAACAGGTTGAAAATGTCAGTGAAGACACTTCCTGGTAATTCGTCTGGCCCTGCGGCCTTGTAAATGTTGACCTGTTTAAAGGTCTTACTCACATCGGCTACGGAGATTGTGATCACACAGTCGTCCGTGCATGCTTCAGTGTTGCTTGCCTCGAAGCGAGCATAGAAGTAATTTAGCTCATCTGGTAGGCTTGTGTCACTGGGCAGCTAGCGACTGTGCCTCCCTTTGTAGCCTGTAATAGTTTGCAAGCCCTGCCACATCCGACGAGCGTCGGAGCCGTCAGACCCATGCTTTGTGTGATGCATGATTGTTTTTCTCCTCAACAGACTGGTGCAGGGTTGTGATAATTCGTCCCAAAAGTTCAATGCCAAAAATGCTGTGAATGCAATGTCCTGTGACAGTGTTATGTTCTGTGAAAGAGGTGCATCAGCTTCTAGCCGACACACAGAGAGATGCAACACCTCGTGTTGAGTCTAACTCCTCCTGCCTGAGAACAGAGTGGTGAGGTCAGATACCAGAATTTGATATGACGTTCAGAGGAGTCAAAATAGAGAGAAAGAGATATAGAGAGAAAGAGAGAGCGCCAGAGAGAAAGGGAGAGAGCGAGAGAAAAAAAGAGAGAAAAAGAGAGAAACAGAATTCAACTGCCCTGATGTGATGCTATGTTTAGAGTTGTCACAAAACCTCCCCTCCCTCCCTCCCTCGACACCACTTCAGAGGCGTTCCCCTGGGGACATGCCGGATAGCCCAGGCAGACAGCCGTCACACGTCACTAGCATCCCTTCAGCTGACAGAGTTCTGGAGCTCACAGTCACGTCAAACAGGCTGTGTGTGTGTGTGTGTTTCCCTGACTCTTCCCTTCTCTTCGTCTAGGTAAACCACAACCAGCTTTCCCCCCTCTTTAAACAGCTTTGATAAAACAGTTCTGAAGTTCTCAGTGATGTCATCTTTAGTAGGCTTTCTGAGTCGGTTAGTTGGTTTTGACCTATGGTGTTTGGGGTCATAGGCGGTTATATTCAAGCTTATACCCTGGTCTAGTGTGGCCTTTAGATGACCCCTTCCAACCTTGTGTGGTGAGGTCAGCATGTGGATGCGAACCCCAAACTCGAAATCCCTCTCCGATTCAACACAATCTACCATTCAGAAAAGCATGTTTGCTTTATCCATATGTCCTATCTTCTTTAGATGGAAATACATGCATGGCTTTCCATAAAGCATAGCCATATATGTAGGCTATAGGTTATGGCTCTGCCCTAAACCACTCAAATCCCTCTAAAACATATCAATAGGCCTACTGTAACTATCCATCTCTAGTCATTCGGAACACTTCATACTGTAGTGCATTAACCGCATCAACTAAATCCAACCCCATTGTCCTCCTCTGTCCGTACAGGTCCATAGGTCCCCTTATAGCGATCTGCTCCATCACCTGCATTTAGATTTGAGCTCTATGCATCTGTCTGGCGTGCTAGCGTTAGCCGTAGCGATGGTGTTGCCTTGACGGGGCATATGTTAGAGAAGGCTGGACAAATGGGAGAGTGCAGAGGCAGAGACAGAAAGCTCGGGATGGGAGACAGAGAGGATGCTTCTTCCATTATTTAGGGCTGCTAGCCTGCCAGGGTCATTAATAATGTAGCTAGCCTAGCGTCGCGCTGGGACCGCCTTGCTCTGTGCAGCTACTGCTGCTGCTGTTGTGATGCTGTGGGGATAATCATTCAGGTGGCCGGGTCTGAGGGAGGACTTATTATTAAGGTATAACCAGGATCAGAGGTGTATGTGTGTGTGTGTGTGTGTGTGTGTGTGTGTGTGTGTGTGTGTGTGTGTGTGTGTGTGTGTGTGTGTGTGTGTGTGTGTGTGTATAGTGCATTGCAAAAGTATTCACCCCCCTTGGCTTTTGACCTACTTTGTTGCATTACAAGCTGTAATTTAAATATATTTTTATTTGGATTTCATGTAATGGACATACACAAAATAGTCCAAATTGTTGAATTGAAATGAAAAAAAAAAAAATATTGTCTAAAAAAATGTTTTAAATGGAAAACTGAAAAGGGGTGGGTGCATATGTATTCACCCCCTTTGCTATGAAGCCCCTAAATAAGATTTGGTGCAACCAATTACCTTCAGAAGTCACATAATTAGTTAAATAAAGTCCACCTGCGTGCAATCTAAGTGTCACATGATCTGTCACATGATCTCAGTATATATACTGGAGCAGTTTTGCCTTGAGAAAGGGAAAAAATCCCAGTGGCTAGATGTGCCAAGCTTATAGAGACATACCCCAAGAGACTTGCAGCTGTAATTGCTGCAAAAGGTGGTTCTACAAAGTATTGACTTTGGGGGGGGGGGGTGAATAGTTATGCACGCTCAAGTTTTCAGTTTTTTGGTCTTATTTCTTGTTTGTTTCACAATAAAACATATTTTACATCTTCAAAGTGGTAGGCATGTTGTGTAAATCAAATGATACAAACCCCCCCAAAATCCACCTTAATTCCAGGTTGTAAGGCAACAAAATAGGAAAAATACCAAGGGGGTGAATACTTTCGCAAGCCACTGTATGTGTGAGTGGTGTGTGTGCGTGTGTGTGTTTAGGTAATGTCAGTGAAATAAGTATTTGTCCTATAATTACCATAACAATGCCAAAACAAGACAATATCGACCATGACACATTGTTGTCAACAATGACAGTCACTTAGGTGAAATGTAATGACAATCAGGCACAACGGCACATAAAATAGACTTTTATGAGAACACACAAAAATGATTGAAGCTCCCTCATTCTGTGGTGTGTTCATACTCAATCCCACACAGTAAATCCATGATGCATTTTGGACAATAAATATAATATAATAAATATAATATAATATAATAAATATAATATAATAAATATAATTTAATTTAATAAGGCCTCTAAATGATCATCCTGACACAGTTCTAATGGGTTCAGATGGTTTAGTGGAGACACACACACTGCTACAGTACAAGCAACAGAAGGCGTCTCCCTCATGACAATGAGACTCCTCTCCTGCCCACCACCTCGCGCTCCCTCTCGCCTCTCCCCCCTCTCGTCACCTTTTCGGTCTTTCCATCTGTCAGAGCCCATGTCAAACAGGCACCCCAGGGATCACCACCCCCCCTCCCACTTTAATCCATACGGGGATCAAAGGTCATAATTACCTAATGGTTACCTCTGAGAGGGGCACAGAATTAGAACAGGCTTCTTCAACAGAACCCAGGATCTAGTGGGCAATTGGAATACAAGGCAGGATGTCCCCTTTGCCACTCTATTCTTTCTCTATACAACTATACACCAGCTAATCCTGTGAGGTGAGGGAGGGGACTGGGTAACGAGACAATGGAAGGGGAATTACAACCCGCTACACGCAGCAAGACTGAACAAAACACACAAGGGTCATAGACATTAGGCAAAGCAGCTATTGTTAGGGTTTGAAATACTATATACTGTAGTATATAAATCAAAGTAAATTAGCAAATGGGTTTCGTTGATAACGTGGCTATAAGTGACCTTCTATTGTTCAGAAGGAACAACCCACCTACGTAACAGTAAGGAATAGAGAGGACAGCTTCCTCTTTCCCCTTTTGTTGCGGATGTGAGGAATAGCTCCCTATAGCTGTTAGCTTTTACACTGTACTAACCTGTCCTCCTCATGCCGGTGTGTATAGGCCTCTCCGGCTCCTCCTCCGGCTCCTCCTCCACCTCTCCTCCCCGCCCGACTCATTTGTGCATGTTTAATCGACCAGCGTGGTTGCCATGTCGACGGGCGACAGGGAGGGAGAACAGCGCAGATTTGGCTCTAGCACTCAGTGACCCACTTAACTGTAAAATGTCACAACAGATACACTGGGAAGGACAACGTGTGTGTGTGTGTGTGTGTGTGTGTGTGTGTGTGTGTGTTGTATATTATGACTGGGTTAATTCACATTAAGTAAGGTCTAGGAAGATCTGGTTTAAAGCCACTGACAGTAATCTCCTACTATGCCACATCTCCATATTTGGAGATAGTTAAGATGTGGAACAGATGTCAGAATCGACTGAAAGATAAACATGCAGAGCAGAGTGTGTACGTTTCTGTAAACGCTGGTTCCCTGGCTTATATTTACTGCTTTGTACAGTTCAAAAGTCTAGTTTCAAATACTGTATTATTCATAGCACAAAGTCTGAAAATCTGTCAATTGGGGACAGGGAGGGAAATAAAAGAGAGTACAAGAAAGAAAGACGGAGAGAGAGACGGATGGATAAACAGACAGACAGAGTTGAAGTCGAAAGTTTACGTACACTTAGGTTGGCGTCATTAAAACTCATTCTTCAACCACTCCACAAATGTCTTGTTAACAAACTATAGTTTTGGCAAGTTGGTTAGGACATCTACTTTGTGCATGACACAAGTAATTTTTCCAACAATTGTTTACAGACAGATTATTTCACTTATAATTCACTGTATCACAAATCTAGTGGGTCAGAAGTTTACATACACTAAGTTGACTGTGCATTAAACAGCTTGGAAAATTCCCCAAAATTATGTCATGGCTTTAGAAGCTTCTGATAGGCTAATTGACATCATTTGAGTCAATTGGAGGTGTACCTGTGGATGTATTTCAAGGCCTACCTTCAAACTCAGTGCCTCTTTGCTTGACATCATGGGAAAATCTAAAGAAATCAACCAAGACCTCAGAAAAATAATTGTAGACCTCCACAAGTCTGGTTCATCCTTGGAAGCAATTTCCAAACACCTGAAGGTACCACATTCATCTGTACAAACAATAGTACGCAAGTATAAACACCATGGGACCACGTAGCCGTCATACCGCTCAGGAAGGAGACGCGTTCTGTCTCTTAGAGATGAACGTACTTTGGTGCGAAAAGTACAAATCAATCACAGAACAACAGCAAAGGACCTTGTGAAGATGCTGGAGGAAACAGGTACAAAATGATCTATATCCACAGTAAAACTAGTCCTATATCGACATAATCTGAAAGGCCGCTCAGCAAGGAAGAAGCCACTGCTCCAAAATCGCCATAAAAAAGCCAGACTATGGTTTGCAACTGCACATAGGGACAAAGATCATACTTTTTGGAGAAATGTCCTCTGGTCTGATGAAACAAAAATATAACTGTTTGGCCATAATGACCATCGTTATGTTTGGAGGAAAAAAGGGGAGGCTTGCAAGCCAAAGAATACCATCCCAACCGTGAAGCACGTGGGTAGCAGCATCATGTTGCAGGGGTGCTTTGCTGCAGGAGGGACTGGTGCACTTCACAAAATAGATGGCATCATTAGGCTGGAAAATTATGTGGATATATTGAAGCAACGTCTCAAGACATCAGTCAGGAAATTAAAGCTTGGTCTCAAATGGGTCTTCCAAATGGACAATGACCCCAAGCATACTTCCAAAGTTGTGGCAAAATGGCTTAAGGACAACAGTCAAGGTATTGGAGTGGCCATCACAAAGCCCTGACCTCAATCTTATAGAACATTTGTGGGCAGAACTGAAAAAGTGTGTGCGTGCAAGGAGGCATACAAACCTGACTCAGTTACACCAGCTCTGTCAGGAGGAATGGGACAAAATTCCCCCAACTTATTGTGGGAAGCTTGTGGAAGGCTACCCGAAACGTTTGACCCAAGTTAAACAATTTAAAGGCAATGCTACCAAATACCAATTGAGTGTATGTAAACTTCTGACCCACTGGGAATGTGATGAATGAAATAAAAGCTGAAAGAAATCATCATCTCTACTATTATTCTGACATTTCACATTCCTAAAATAAAGTGGTGATCCTAAATTACCTAAAACAGAGACTTTTTACTAGGATTAAATGTCAGGAATTGTGAAAAACTGAGTTTAAATGTATTTGGCTGAGGTGTATGTAAACTTCCGACTTCAACTGGAGAGAGAGAGAGAGAGAGAGAGAGAGAGAGAGATGACCCAGAGAGCTTTGGCGTCTGAGTCCTTGGGCCTGAGCCTGAGGTGTTGTTGACCTGCTCTGAGGGGTATCAGCAGTGTAATGTGGTTAATACGGCTTTAAGGACAGATCCACTACCACTCATCCACTACCAGTCACGTGTTATACTACACAGTAGGGAGAGTACAGCAGACAGCCTGCTGCTGGATAGGCCCACAGCAATATGGTGTAGAGACAATAAATACAATGTTCTCCAATATAGCCAACTGTAGTATTCCTTCCACATTCTCAATATCGGTCTCAAAAGATGAGTCCGTGACAACACATGAATGATAGCCTATTGTGTATAAATGATATGGTTCAATGTGTCAGTGGTCCAATGTGGTCCAATCACTGACATGGAGTGTGCTTTTCCTTTTCCTTGTTTGCCTTTTTATCAATGCCGTAACTTGGCAACACTATGTTTATTCACTGAGAACCCTTGCATGGCGTTTTTGTGTCCAATCACAAAACAACAATCCGAATTGCAGCAATTATTGACGGCAGACAGTTCTGAGCCAGCAGTTTTTTGAGCCTGCATTCAGTCTGATTAAGTAAGCCTTGGTAGCTATGGACGCTAACCCTCTTCAGCGGCTGTCAAGGTCTTTGCTTGTTTGGCACACCAAGCTGATTCGTGACTGAAGCTTGACTGGTTGGATAAAAGGAAGGCGCTATGGTATCATTTGTAGAAGCAATTTGGAAGGGGCACACTGCTCTGGTCGTGTCTTTTCGAGGGTCTTTTGTGAGCCGGGACTGATGGTGATTACTGGTATTCACTAACAAATACCAAGCTGACCCAAAGCCCATTGTAGAAACTCTGTGTCTGGTCCTGACGTCAACAGGCCAGACTGAATGAATGAGGGGTCTGTGTTTTGGGATGTTAGAACGCTCTTTTGTCTTCCACTGATTGGGCTTGTGTTATGTTCCAGGGATGGGGGGGGGGGGGGGGGGTAGATGGGTAGACGGGTAGATGGGTAGACGGGTAGATTGGTTACCAATTTCTCAGTTGATTGCATTGGAGCATGATGACAGCAATATGAGGACTGTGGGTTGGGCCACTTAATTGTATGTTGTCGCATACAAACTGAACAAGGTGAATATAATTAATTCAGTATATTAACACCCGTCATAGCAATTAAGTTGTTCAAAGGTTTTTGTATTCAATAGGCCATTCATACAGAACAGAACATGCTATGATGACAGGTTAGGCTGATGGGGTTGAACAAGGACATGAGATGGGGAGGGCCCGAGCTCTGAGGATGGGGAGGTGGGAGAGTTGAGTCTCACGGCCAAACTCCTGAGGGTTCTGGCTGTCAGGTGGCTATAGCCTGCTGGCTTATTCACACCATGTCCAGCTGGCCTATCTGGCTAGCTAGATGTACATCTACCAGCCTCAGAGAGACAGAGAGAGAGAGAGAGAGAGAGAGAGAGAGAGAGAGAGACTTTTTAAATACCATGTGAAAATGAACATCTCAAAAACCCTCCTGATGATAAGACCCGGAGCACTGTCCCAACACACACACATGCCCAACAGGCCTGTAGGTCATAGAGAAGGGTCTGAATCCTGTGACTGAGCTAGAGCCCAGACAGACTACAGCTACTGGGGGAGGGGTGACACGACAAACAGCCCAGCCCAGCCTGGTCCATTACCATACAATAGACAGCAATAAAGCAGTGGGCCTCAGATTGTACAAAAACAATAACAACAGACCCCTTTGTGCCTGTCGTGTGTTTACTCAACTCTGACATGGAAAACAGCTAGCGACGAGGCAACCATGATATCGTCACTAATTCATGTAAACAACAAAGAAAACAAAGGAAAACTCACCTCACAGCAATAATTCCCCCAATAACTTTTGACGCCAATTATCTAGGCTATTACACCGAGATGGCTATCTTTTTCAAAATGGCCACCGTTTTAATTCATGGGTTTTCCTTAGGTTGAATGGCAATACTGTGCTATTATGATTTGAATGTTCATAAATCACGATTTCTTTCCCCAATTACCCCTATTGTAAGTGTCTGTTTTTACAATGTTACTCTACGTCAGTATCAAATAACCTAAGCGCTCAATGCGGTTCTAGGCTTTATTACAAAACCGCGTTGGCAGCCAAGGGTAGTAAGCAACATTAGGTTTGTAACAGCAGCAGAATCTTCTGCAGGATTTAAAGTCCATCTATCAACATGCACTACGCTGTGCAGTGCAGAGAGATGCACGAGGAATCCGTGCCAGGGTTTACAGATGTTCCACTTGTTCACTCGATATATAGTCCTGCATCCAAGGCATGTGACGTCTCATAGGACTCAGATCAACTACAGTGTGTAACAGTGATGAGTAACTTTGCCTGGTACCTGAACACTTGTGTTAGCTCCCCAAGCCAACCCATTGGAGGAGGAGGAGGGATTCACGAGTGATGGAGGAGAGATGGAAGAGGAGGGATGGAGGAGTGATGGAGGAGTGATGGAGGAGGAGGGATGGAGGAGGAGGAATGGAGGAGTGATAGAGGAGGAGGGATGGAGGAGTGATGATGGAGGAGGGATGGAGGAGGAGGGATGGAGGAGGAGGGATGGAGGAGGAGGGATGGAGGAGTGATGGAGGAGGAGGGATGGAGGAGGGAAATTTGCTTTTGCACTGATACTAGCAGTGTGCCACTCCTCTTCCTCTGGCTGTAGCAGGTTCTTGGTCCTTGACACAGTATTGCTCTTCTATAGAAGGATAATCAGAGTGATGCTCCAGAGAGGTCATGCACTGTACTGCCTGGGGAATGGTATGTGATAGCAGCTGTCACTGGCTACATTACAAGCCTCCCCTAAAACAATTCTTCCAGCCTTCACTGGCCCTGGTCTGGTGTTTTCTCTCCTCCTATTCAACACTCCCATTGTATTATTTACAGTTCCTCTGACCTCCACTACAGTGAGCAGTGGTATAAAGTACTTCAGTAAAAATACTTTAAAGTACTACTTAAGTATTTTTGGGGGGTATCTGCACTCTACTTTACTATTTATATTTTTGACTACTTTTACTTTTACTTCACTACATTCCTAAATAAAGTTATTTACATTATCTCTGACACCCAAAAGTACTCGTTACATTTTGCAGGACAGAAATGGTCCAATTCAGTGCCAGGGTCATCCCTACTGCCTCTGATCTGGTGGACTCACTAAACACAAATGCTTTGTTTGTAAATTATGTCTGAGTGTTGGACTGTGACCCTGGCTATCTGTTAAAAATAATAATAATTATAATCTTGTGCTGTGTATATTTTAGCAACTACATTTACTTTTATACTTAAGTATATTTAAAAACAAATACTTTTAGACTTTTACTCAAGTAGTATTTTACTGGGTGACTTTCACTTTTACTTGAGTCATTTTCTATTACGGTATCTTTACTTTTACTCAAGTATGACAACTGAGTACTTTTTCCACCACTGACAGTGAGACTGAAAACACAACCCAAGCCCAGAGACATCGATGCTCTCAGGACTTTATAAAGCAATATGTGGCGTGTGTGTGTGTGTGTGTGTGTGTGTGTGTGTGTGTGTGTGTGTGTGTGTGTGTGTGTGTGTGTGTGTTTGTGTATGTGTATGTGTGTGTGTGTGTGTGTGTGTGTTTGTTAAACTATCCAAGTGGGAACATTTCACCGGTACGAAAAATGCTATTTTAGGCTTAGGGGATAGGTTTAGGGTTCAAATTAGGGTTAGGGTTAGAATTAAGGTTAGGGGTTAGAGGTTAGGTTTATGGTTAGGGCTAGGTTAAGGGCTAGGGTTAAGGTTTAAGGGTTAAGGAAAAAACGATTTTGAAAGGGAATACATTGTCTGATTCCTACAGGGATACTAAAACTGTGTGTGGGTGTGTATTTGCGTGTGCACGTGCGTGTGTGTGTGTGTGTGTGTGTGTGTGTGTGTGTGTGTATGTGTGTGTGTGTGTGTGTGTGTGTGTGTGTGTGTGTGTGTGTGTGTGTGTAAAAACAACACATCAAAACATCTCACACCACACACAGAGAGAACTAACCAAAATCACAAAACAAACAATCAAACCATAATAATCTAAGTTCCTTTGTCAATAATTGTCTCAAACGTCACTGATAAAATGTAACGATGAATACAAACAAAAAGCTGTTGATCTAAACACCTAATACGATGACCATCCCTCCATGTCAAACAGCAAAGGATTGAATCTACACAAGGTGAATGAAAAGAAAAGACCTTGACTATAATTGCCTTTGTAGTGGGAGCGTATGATTCTAGCTGACAGCATCTCCCCCTGCCGCTAAAAGCAATCCTCAACTGTCAATCATCCAGTTGCTAAGAGACAGACTCAGATTAATACAAAGAGGATACAGTGGAGGAGAGAGGGGTGGTGGGGGGACCGGATGATATTAAAGCCGCTTCACGTACCAAGGAAAGGTTAATTTAAAACGCCCTGCCATGGTGATGTACGTCTTAACCCATCGTGTATTTTTGGCGGTCAGCGAAAATTGAAATCTAGAAGATTTGGATGAGAAACTAACTGCTTTGAGTCTGGTGGAGAAAGATAAACGTTTCTGAATGTGTGGTGACGTACACAGTTTGACTGCAGAGATGTTTCATTTTGGCTCTGCAATTAGCCATTCACATAGAATTACATATAGAATTGTATAGGATCTCCATGGCCATACAGTATTTGATCCTCATGTAGCATATAGACAGGCTACAGTGATGGAAATAAACACATAGACATCCTGACTGTACCACAACAAACTCACAGCATCACCAAGCTGTTTCCACAACAACCCGACTGGATTGCTCTGCGGCTATATGACCAACCAATCCCGTAGCACTCACGTCTGTAGCCATGAAGTGCTTTGAAAGGCTGGTCATGGCTCACATCAACACCATCATCCCAGAAACCCTAGACCAACTACAATTTGCATACCGCACCAAAAGGTCCACAGATGATGCAATCTCTATTACACTCCACATTAACCTTTCCCACCTGGACAAAAGGAAAACCTATGTGAGAATGCTATTCATTGACTACAGCACAGCGTTCAACACCATAGTGCCCTCAAAGCTCATCACTAAGCTAAGGACCCTGGGACTAAACACCTCCCTCTGCAACTGGATCCTTGACTTCCTGACGGGCCGCCATCAGGTGCTAAGGGTAGATAACAACACATCTGCCACGCTGAACCTCAACACGGGAGCCCATCAGGGGTGCGTGCTCAGTCCCCTCCTGTACTCCCTGTTCACTAATGACTGCATGGCCAGGCACGACTTCAACACCAGCATCAAGTTTGCAGATGACACAACATTTGTAGGCCTGATCACCAACAACGATGAGACAGCCTATAGGGAGGAGGTCAGAGACCTGGCCGTGTGGTGGCAGGACAAGAACCTCTCCCTCAATGTGATCAAGACAACGAAGATGATTGTGGACTACAAGAAAAGGAGGACCGAGCACGCCCCCATTCTAATCGACGTGGCTGCAGTGGAGCAGGTTGAGAACTTCAAGTTCCTTGGTGTCCACATCACCAACAAACTATCATGGTCCAAACAGTCATGAAGAGGGCACGACAGAGCCTATTTCCCCTCAGGAGACTGAAAAGATTTGGCATGGGTCCTCAAATCCTCAAAAGGTTCTACAGCTGCACCATCGAGAGCATCACTGCCTGGTATAGCAACTGCTCAGCCGCCGATCGCAAGGCACTACAGAGGGTAGTTCGTATGGCCTAGTACATCACTGGGGCCAAGCTTCCCGCCATCCAGGACCTTTATACCAGGCGGTGTCAGAGAAAAGCCCTAACAATTGTCAAAGACTCCAGCCACCTTAGACATAGACTGTTCTTTCTGCTACCGCATGGCAAGCAGTACCGGAGCGCAAAGTCTAGGTCCACGAGGCTTCTAAACAGCTTCTACCCCCAAGCCATTAGACTCCTAAACAGCTAATCAAAGGGCTAGCCAGACTCCTCTTATACGCTGCTGCTACTCTCTGTTTATTATCTATGCATGGTCACTTTAACTCTACCGACATGTACATATTACCTCAATTACCCCTGCATATATACTGGTACCCCTTGTATATAGCCTTGTTATTGTTATTTTATTGTTGCTGTTTAATACTTTAAAAAAAAGAATGTTTACTTATCTATTTTTTTCTTAACACGTTTTTCTTCTTAACTTCTTAAAGCATTGTTGGTTAGTAAGCATTTGACTGTAAGGTGAAACACCTACACCTGTTGTATTTGGCCCATGTGACAAATCAAATCTGATTTGAATCCCACAACTGCTATACAAGCTAAATCCTGACAGAACTAAACAACACAGGCTACTGGCAGGCAAGCTGCCACTTCACAGGAAGCTATCCCTCAAAAGCCCCTCTACATGAAGGGTACTTCACTGGAAAAGTCCTGCGTCAGGGATGTCTGTCAATAAGCACCATTAGCTATAGTTTATGCACAGTTGTAGGATCTTCCTGCGACGCAGGAAATGCAAACTTGTAGTGTATTTGAGGCTTCTAAAGTTTCCACTTCTTGAAATTTCAAATTTGATTTGCCATAACGAAAAATTTATTTATAATCCACATTTCCTGTCGCTGCAGGATTATTTTCCTGCTGTAGCAAACTGGCTCAAATGAAGATCCTACATCTGTAGCTAAACAGAATCTGGGCTAACTGCTAACAGGATAGGAACAGGTTAACCTAAAGTATAAATAACTTAAAGCTAACGCTAACAATAGCATCATGGTATAAAGCACATCCTGTTATTGGGTTGCGTCAGATTAGGGTCTTTGTCTACAATTTAGAAGCGCCACTGTCCTCTCTTCCACGTAGTGTTGCTCAATTAACTTGCTGTGTGGGGAAAGTGGCCATTTTGGGGAGATGAAAAGCAGCTCTGTCTTCTTTTACGTGTTGTCAAATGTATTAATCCATAGCACCATTTCCCACAGGATGACTCATGGTAAATGTATTATTTGTTCACTAGCTTTAATTCCGGGTCAGCTTAACCTAATATCCATTACCTTAACCTCTCATGGTAAATGTATTATTTGTTCACTAGCTTTAATTCCGGGTCAGCTTAACCTAATATCCATTACTTTAACCTCTCATGGTAAATAAACGTTGAAATAAATGAAAACCTGTATGCTTTTTGGGTAAGACTTTACTTAAAGCTCACCTGTTTAATGCATTATTATTGTATCACTTGTTATAAGCACGCATAAATGTGGTTATCATACTATATGTCACTGGGAGTATTAAAGCTTGTCAGGGATCAATTAGATTTAGCCGCAGGCCGATTATTTTCTTGAGCGGATGGTCTGGGGGCCGGAACATAATTACAAATAAATTATAGACTGCAAATTGACTGCATGACGCCCAAACATATATAATATTGGACGAAAGCATAATCATTTCAAACCTTGCTTACACGTGTCTCTCTGTCATGCGTGGGAATACTTGGGTACAGATTTCCAACATTAAAACCACTTGGAGCTGATTTCCTGGTGTATTTACTGTCTTCTATGTCCAGCAATAAAAATGTGAAAATATTTGTAAAATAAAATGTGCTCAAAAAAATGAATAATGTAACTTTGGGCTAAGTGTTGGGGATTCTACTATAATCAATAGCGGTGTATAGTGTTTCTGTGAGAGCAGAGTAAGTGATGCCCTCCAGTAACAGATACCCTGTAATCACCCCGTTCACTAAGCAGGGGCATTAGGGACTGTAGGTTGTGTCATCACATCACTGTGAGAGAGGGGATAGCCGCATCCTATTCATTTCCACTGGTTGGTTCCCAACTGCATGCCAATTGCATTCCAGTCTTCACATCAACAAACTAATTTAATGTATACCCGCACAGCAAGAGGAACGCAGTCTTTCATCAAGTGGAACGTCTTTCACGCTCATATGTCTCTCTTCCCTTTGAAACGCTACCTTCCATTGCTCAAAGGCTTTTAGATAGATAGTTTCACTACCACGTCACCCCCGAGAGCTGACAATAACAAAGGCTTTTAGATAGATAGTTTCACTACCACGTCACCCCCGAGAGCTGACAGTAACAAAGGCTTTTAGATAGATAGTTTCACTACCACGTCACCCCCGAGAGCTGACAATAACAAAGGCTTTTAGATAGATAGTTTCACTACCACGTCACCCCCGAGAGCTGACAGTAACAAAGGCTTTTAGATAGATAGTTTCACTACCACGTCACCCCGAGAGCTGACAATAACAAAGGCTTTTAGATAGATAGTTTCACTACCACATCACCCCCGAGAGCTGACAATAACAAAGGCTTTTAGATAGATAGTTTCACTACGACGTCACCCCCGAGAGCTGACAGTAACAAAGGCTTTTAGATAGATAGTTTCACTACCACGTCACCCCGAGAGCTGACAGTAACAAAGGCTTTTAGATAGATAGTTTCACTACCACGTCACCCCGAAAGCTGACAGTAACAAAGGCTTTTAGATAGATAGTTTCACTACCACGTCACCCCGAGAGCTGACAGTAATAAAGGCTTTTAGATAGATAGTTTCACTACCACGTCACCCCCGAGAGCTGACAGTAACAAAGGCTTTTAGATAGATAGTTTCACTACCACGTCACCCCCGAGAGCTGTCAATAACAAAGGCTTTTAGATAGATAGTTTCACTACCACGTCACCCCCGAGAGCTGACAGTAACAAAGGCTTTTAGATAGATAGTTTCACTACCACGTCACCCCCGAGAGCTGACAGTAACAAAGGCTTTTAGATAGATAGTTTCACTACCACGTCACCCCCGAGAGCTGACAGTAACAAAGGCTTTTAGATAGATACTTTCACTACCACGTCACCCCCGAGAGCTGACAGTAACAAAGGCTTTTAGATAGATAGTTTCACTACCACGTCACCCCCGAGAGCTGACAGTAACAAAGGCTTTTAGATAGATAGTTTCACTACCACGTCACCCCCGAGAGCTGACAGTAACAAAGGCTTTTAGATAGATAGATTCACTACCACGTCACCCCCGAGAGCTGACAATAACAAAGCGGATCTCTCTAGCAACTGTGGTAAAGAGAATCGTCTTTGGACGAAACACCCATGGCTGGAAACAGACATCGGTGCCCGTGACAACCCTTTACCCGTCCAACAATCCAACAGCAAGCTTTCCACACGTCTTCCATAATACATGAGGTCTGTGGCTGCGATCAACCAAAAGAGGCATAAAAATAAATAAAAGGTCTATTTTTACGACGTCAGCGAGGGCTCGTAATGAAACACAGGGGTTAAGTGCCTGGGTGCTTCCCTCAAGAGCAGCAGACACAACAACAGACGCAGCGTTTTGAACCCGGACCTCTCCCTTCTGGCCCTGTGCTTCATCTTAAACTCTGAAGTGTCTCCGTCTGTGGACATGGTACACTGCGCTCACTACCTCTGCAGTCATTACGCTGGGAGTCGGACAGCTCGGAACGATGTATCACTGCGACCTCATCGTGTATTCTCACCTGCATTAGGAGAGTCTCGCTGCACCATCATCCTCTAAGACACATTTTGGTTGAACGCATCCAGTTGTGCAACTGACTAGGTTTCCCCTTTCCCTTCCCTCGCTTCCCCCCCTCCTCAACATCATCCTCCTCCCCATCATTATACTCAATCCCCTCTGGTCTCACTTTAAGCTACCAATTCCACAACCATCTCCTAACACCAGCATGACATTGGGGAATGAGAAGTGTCCATGTCTGTGTCCTGCTATAGTGTTACTAACTGGGTTTGATTCATGTTCACTTGCAGGGGGGACAAACAGGAAGTGCTAAATGATGGTGCTGGTACTAACTGCACTGTAATTAGAGGTCATTCATTAGCCTCCGTGTCAGTACCGGCACAGGCAGCATCGTAAACCAGGAGCACTCGGCAACAGCATTAAACAAAGTGTCTCTTTATGGAGTCCATCCAGCAAGACACCGCAGCACTGCTGATGGCTCTGCTAATGAAATCAAATCACATTTCATTGGTTGTATACACATCTTTAGTGGCCTTCCTAGGGAGATAGCATCCATGGTCCTTCCCTGTTCCCTTGCAAAAGACTGACAATGTACAATATAGCCCGAGGGTAACACTTTACATAAGGCTAACAGGTATAATGCATCATAGTATCCATGAGCGCCTCAATAAGTTCTTGGTACCGTCTGACAACTGCAAAATGAAAACGAATGAATTGTTCTTAAGCTGACATGCTTTTATGATGACAACACAATGAACAGAATGAGCCATGACGAGTGGACCGTGACAGTTTGCTGCCTGGCTGTCTGTCTGTCTGCACACAGCATAACAAAACGTGACTTGACTTCAATAATGCTCTGCTCCAAAAATAAAAAGGCCAAGCATTCCCATTGTACATTTAAAAGAGGGTTCTTTTAGAACTGGCAAGTGGCATGAAAATTTGACCGTAAAAGCGATCATTGTGAAACAACGATTCTCTACACGAATAGGTGGCGCAATGTAGGCTACCGGTCGCAAGGACAATGGGACGGGAAAGGACAAATCTCAGGCTAGATCATTGCTATTAGCCTGAAACACCACTGACATTGCACCAATCGATAGATGTTATTGTCTGTCACTGTGCACGATCAAAGTCCAAGGACGATAACCCTGTCCAGCTAGATTGAGTATGCACTTCTAGCATGTTCTACTGTGCTCTAGATTGACAGTACACACAGAGTAATTTACTCCAAGCTGCATGTTAAATGTGTCATAATCCGTTGATGTTTACTAAATGACAGTAAGTGTTGATGTAATGTCAACCAATGACTGTATTCCTGGCTGGGTTTTGAACCCACGACCTTGGTGTCACACGTCATTTAGCCTAACAATGGGGTTATACAGTGGCGCCCTGGGGAACATACAGTCTGGTAGAGGAAGCTAATCAACAGAGGCCTTGAGGTAAGCAATCGTACCCATCTGAACAGAGAACAACAAAACAGTTGCTTGACTTCAGTACAATTCTGCTCCAAAATACAAGCAAACAACTAAAAATTCGAGAAGACTGTAAGAGGAACTATTGTCCAGTTATAGCCAGTCCAGCGCTAGCCAAAGTCCGCTTTCCCAGAGACCCCAGTCAGAACACTCATCGGACGTAATCGGTGGCGTTGCCCTGGTACCTTGACCTTCCTCTCAGAACTTTAGTCACCAGGCTCCTCAAGCTGTAACAATGATAGAGCTTGTTAGCATAATTGCAGGCCGGAGAGGAGTGGAGCAGACAGAAGGGAAGAGAGGGAAGCCCCGGCCGGGTCTTTCTGGCCTAAATAGACTACACTAGGACCAGCCAGGCAGGAAGTTTTATGGCTGAGGTCCTATCAGTGCCAAGGCCAGGCTTGCAATCACCCTGGAGCAACATAACACTACTCCCAGACTTGCCTCCCTCCCTCCCTGCACCCTTTTCTGAAACACGGTAGAGTTGCTTCTCTGCCTCCATGCCTGCCTCTCTGCCTCCCTCCCGTTCCCCCTGCCTCTCTGCCTCCCTCCCTCTCTCCCTGCCTCTCGGCCTCCCTCCCGTTCCCCCTGCCTCTTATAGGCCTCCCTACAAGCTTCTTTCCTTTGCTCCCTGCCTCCCTCCCTTTCTCCCTGCCTCTCGGCCTCCCTCCCATTCCCCCTGCCTCTCATAGGCCTCCCTACAAGCTTATTTTCCTTTGCTCCCTGCCTCCCTCCCTCTCTCTCTGCCTCTCTCCCTGCCTGCCTCCTTCTCTGCACGACCCCCACGCCCCACTAACTCCCTCTGCCTCTTGGATACTGAGAGTTATGGATCACTTTCTCTTAGCCAGTACCCACTGGTGGGTGAAGGGGACGGTGATTTGTACCTTATGGCTTGCACGGGTACTGTATCAAGTCGATTCAGATATCTATCTTGGAACCCACAGTCTGAGTCACAGACCCTCAAGAATGTAATCAAAGAGCCTAGACAAGCCCGAAGGTGAGTTTGTAGTCGGTAGTGGGATTTCTATAGAACTATATCACTGAAAACACTGGTTCAACATTTTATCCACACGCATAGAGAATGAGAGTATTTTTGTAACAGGACCTCAGTTTGAGGGGATCAGTGTCATTTCGGCACCCATTTCACAGCACAGTACACTCTCTAACTATGTTTCCAGGCTCAATCATTGATGCAATCCACGGTGGGCCAGGAGTCAATTATCTATGTGACAACAGTTGTCTCAACTCGACTGTTTTTACGAACAGAAAAAAGCTCCACTGTCCTAAAAGACAAGCAACATCCAATAACTTTACCCCAAGTGAAGGAAGAGAGTCAATTAGTCATTCAAATTGATCAACATAAATCTATCAGCCGCAAAAATCCCACACAGCTCTGTTACAGAGATCCAAGAGAGTGCTAAGGGTGGATGTTCATACATTCCTACGTCGGAGTTCTGTTGATAGCAACAGCAGCATGACGCTAGCTGTAGATGGGGGAGTGCAGCCTGGGTATTTCATTACACTCCCGCTGCGGCTTATCACGCCCAGATAAATCAATAGTGCTTCAATATTCAAACTGCCTCAGAGACCGGCTTGATTCAAATTGAATTATATTATAAGCCCTCCATTTTCCAAGCTATGAATGCTTCACAATGTGGGGAAGTGCTGTACTTCCTGATACAATCAACAAGAGATTGGAGATGGTTGAGGATGACAAGGAATAGTTTATTGAAACCAGGCAGGAGTTTTCAGTCAACAAATAGCACTTTTGTCACAACCAGTCATCGTCATAACATTCAGCATCACCATCGCCATAATCAACACCATAACGCCATCAGAATCATCACCATGTTCGTCAGTACCGTCATCACCGTTATGAGCCTACGTTATGACCACAGCCGCCCGTGATCCCCCCAACAGTACTTCCTAATGCTCTGTATTTCTAAATCTAAGTGTTTGGGGAGACCAGATATGTTCATGTGTGTGTGTGTGCGTGTGTGTGTGTGTGTGTGTGTGTGTGTGTGTGTGTGTGTGTGTGTGTGTGTGTGTGTGTGTGTGTGTGTGTGTGTGTGTGCGTACGGTGATTAATGTCTGTGTAAGCGTGTGCTGCCACGTTGATATATGGGTAGGAGGTATTTGTTTCCTCAAAAATCGACACCATTACCTTGTTAATCTCCATCCTTCCTTCTTCAAACCCACTCCCGCTATCCCTCCTGCTTTCTCCAAAACAACATCCCTCCATCCATCAGAGAGAGAGCGAGAGCGAGAGAGAGAGTGAAAGAGCACCTCCCATCACTCTGTCATCACCACCATCGCTGTCGTGTTGTTTCTCCACAGCACATCTCTCCTCACCCAGCTACCTCCCTCCCTCCATCTCTTCTTCTGTCATCCCTTGCCCTCTCCCTCCAATTGTCCCTTCCCTTCGCCTGCTAAAGCGATTTGCATTGATCATTCCTTTCTGTGGGTTTGGCTATATTTGTGGTTAGCCAAGCATGCCGCAATGAAGTATAGGAGACCGGCAGCCGCATAGAGAGAGAGAGAGAGAGAGAGAGAGAGAGAGAGAGAGAGAGCGAGAGAGAGAGAGAGAGACTATCAGTATTCTGCTATTCAACACCCCAAGGCATTCATTATTATCTCAAGAAAGCAACAACTGCCTGGACAAATAGTCACAGACCCTCTGCTTTCAGCACCTAACGCTTTAGACTCTAGAGAGTATGGTAATGAAGAGATGACATGCAGGGAAACAACCTATTGAACTGGGAACTTCAAATGGTTTGAGTTCAGCTGTTGAAGATTCTCCGGAGCAAAGGCTGGAGCAAACACATTTTCTCCCAGAGGTGGGTGGTGCTCACTCAGAACAACCAACTAATCCCTCCAACCTGTCGATAAACATAGACTCTGTTGCTGTTGCTGACAAACTGTGATGGGCACATTTTGGATTTGGTCACAGAGAACCATCGCCATATGGGTGTAGTTATTTTGGCATTGGAAGGGAGGGGGAGAGAGAGACAGAGATATATATAGAGAGAGAGAGAGAGAAGAGAGAGACAGAGTTGTTAACATATGTTTCCCATTCAAATAAAGCTCCTTGAATTGAATTGAGAGTGAGAGAGAGAGAGAGAGAGAGAGAGAGAGAAGAGATAGAGAGAGAGCGATAGAGAGACAGAGACAGAGACAGAGAATGAGAGAGACAGTGAGAAAAAAAAGATTATGGGGTCTACAAAAACAAAATGATATGTTTAAGCTGCCCTGTTTTTCTTTCTCTCTCTCTATCCCCCTCCATCTTCCTCTTTACGCTCTCTCTCTCTCTATCCCCCTCCATCTTCCTCTTTACGCTCTCTCTCTCTCTCTATCCCCCTCCATCTCCCTCTTTACGCTCTCTCTCTCTCTCTCTATCCCCCTCCATCTTCCTCTTTACGCTCTCTCTCTCTCTCTCCCTCCATCTCCCTCTTTACGCTCTCTCTCTCTCTCTCCCTCCATCTCCATCTTTACGCTCTCTCTCTCTCTCTCTCTATCCCCCTCCATCTTCCTCTTTACGCTCTCTCTCTCTCTCTCCCTCCATCTCACTCTTTTTACGCTCTCTCTCTCTCTCTCCCTCCATCTTCCTCTTTACGCTCTCTCTCTCTCTCTCCCTCCATCTCCCTCTTTACGCTCTCTCTCTCTCTCTCTCTATCCCCCTCCATCTTCCTCTTTACGCTCTCTCTCTCTCTCTCCCTCCATCTCACTCTTTTTACGCTCTCTCTCTCTCTCTCCCTCCATCTTCCTCTTTACGCTCTCTCTCTCTCTATCCCCCTCCATCGTCCTCTTTACGCTCTCTCTCTCTCTCCCCCTCCATCTCCCTCTTTACGCTCTCTCTCTCTCTATCCCCCTCCATCTTCCTCTTTACGCTCTCTCTCTCTCCCCCTCCATCTCCCTCTTTACGCTCTCTCTCTCTCTATCCCCCTCCATCTCCCTCTTTACGCTCTCTCTCTCTCTCTATCCCTTCCATCTTCCTCTTTACGCTCTCTCTCTCCCTCCATCTCCCTCTTTACGCTCTCTCTCTCTCTCTCCCTCCATCTTCCTCTTTACGCTCTCTCTCTCTCTCCCCCTCCATCTCCCTCTTTACGCTCTCTCTCTCTCCCCCTCCATCTCCCTCTTTACGCTCTCTCTCTCTCTCTCCCCCTCCATCTTCCTCTTTACGCTCTCTCTCTCTCTCTCCCCCTCCATCTCCCCCTTTACGCTCTCTCTCTCTCTCCCCCTCCATCTCCCTCTTTACGCTCTCTCTCTCTCTCTCTCTCCCTCCATCTTCCTCTTTACGCTCTCTCTCTCTCTCTCCCTCCATCTCCCTCTTTACACTCTCTCTCTCTCTCTCCCTCCATCTTCCTCTTTACGCTCTCTCTCTCTCTCCCCCTCCATCTCCCTCTTTACGCTCTCTCTCTCTCTCTCTATCCCCCTCCATCTTCCTCTTTACGCTCTCTCTCTCTCTATCCCCCTCCATCTTCCTCTTTACGCTCTCTCTCTCTCTCCCCCTCCATCTCCCTCTTTACGCTCTGTCTCTCTCTCTCCCCCTCCATCTCCCTCTTTACGCTCTCTCTCTCTCTCTCTCTCCCTCCATCTTCCTCTTTACACTCTCTCTCTCTCTCCCTCCATCTCCCTCTTTACGCTCTCTCTCTCTCTCCCTCCATCTTCCTCTTTACGCTCTCTCTCTCTCTCCCCCTCCATCTCCCTCTTTACGCTCTCTCTCTCTCTATCCCCCTCCATCTCCCTCTTTACGCTCTCTCTCTCTCTATCCCCCTCCATCTTCCTCTTTACGCTCTCTCTCTCTCCCCCTCCATCTCCCTCTTTACGCTCTCTCTCTCTCTCTCCCCCTCCATCTTCCTCTTTACGCTCTCTCTCTCTCCCCCTCCATCTCCCTCTTTACGCTCTCTCTCTCTCTATCCCCCTCCATCTTCCTCTTTACGCTCTCTCTCCATCTCCCTCTTTACGCTCTCTCTCTCTCTATCCCCCTCCATCTTCCTCTTTACGCTCTCTCTCTCTCTCTATCCCCCTCCATCTTCCTCTTTACGCTCTCTCTCTCTCTATCCCCCTCCATCTTCCTCTTTACGCTCTCTCTCTCTCTATCCCCCTCCATCCCTCTTTACGCTCTCTCTCTCCATCTCCCTCTTTACGCTCTCTCTCTCTCTATCCCCCTCCATCTTCCTCTTTACGCTCTCTCTCTCTCTCTCCCCCTCCATCTTCCTCTTTACGCTCTCTCTCTCTCTCTATCCCCCTCCATCCCTCTTTACACTCTCTCTCTCCATCTCCCTCTTTACGCTCTCTCTCTCTCTATCCCCCTCCATCTTCCTCTTTACGCTCTCTCTCTCTCTATCCCCCTCCATCTCCCTCTTTACGCTCTCTCTCTCTCTCTCCCCCCCTCCATCTCCCTCTTTACGCTCTCTCTCTCTCTATCCCCCTCCATCTCCCTCTTTACGCTCTCTCTCTCCATCTCCCTCTTTACGCTCTCTCTCTCTCTATCCCCCTCGATCTCCCTCTTTACGCTCTCTCTCTCTCTCTCCCCCTCCATCTCCCTCTTTACGCTCTCTCTCTCTCTATCCCCCTCCATCTCCCTCTTTACGCTCTCTCTCTCCATCTCCCTCTTTACGCTCTCTCTCTCTCTATCCCCCTCCATCTTCCTCTTTACGCTCTCTCTCTCCATCTCCCTCTTTACGCTCTCTCTCTCCATCTCCCTCTTTGCGCTCTCTCTCTCTCTCCCTCTTTACGCTCACTCTCTCTCTCCCTCTTTACACTCTCTCTATCCATCTCCCTCTTTACGCTCTCTCTCTCTCTCCCTCCATCTCCCTCTTTACGCTCTCTCTCTCTCTATCCCCCTCCATCTTCCTCTTTACGCTCTCTCTCTCTCTATCCCCCTCCATCTCCCTCTTTACGCTCTCTCTCTCCATCTCCCTCTTTACGCTCTCTCTCTCTCTATCCCCCTCCATCTTCCTCTTTACGCTCTCTCTCTCCATCTTCCTCTTTACGCTCTCTCTCTCTATCCCCCTCCATCTCCCTCTTTACGCTCTCTCTCTCCATCTCCCTCTTTACGCTCTCTCTCTCTATCCCCCTCCATCTCCCTCTTTACGCTCTCTCTCTCTCCATCTCCCTCTTTACGCTCTCTCTCTCCATCTCCCTCTTTGCGCTCTCTCTCTCTCTCCCTCTTTACTCTCCCCCTCCATCTCCCTCTTTACGCTCTCTCTCTCTCCCCCTCCATCTCCCTCTTTACGCTCTCTCTCTCTCTCCCCCTCCATCTTCCTCTTTACGCTCTCTCTCTCCCTCTATCTCCCTCTTTACGCTCTCTCTCTCTCTCTCTCCCCCTCCATCTCCCTCTTTACGCTCTCTCTCTCTCCCCTCCATCTCCCTCTTTACGCTCTCTCTCTCTCTCTCCCCCTCCATCTCCCTCTTTACGCTCTCTCTCTCCCCCTCCATCTCCCTCTTTAAGCTCTCTCTCTCTCTCTCCCCCTCCATGTCCCTCTTTACGCTCTCTCTCTCTCTCTCTCTCTCTCTCGCTCTCTCTCTCCCTCTTTACACTCACTCTATCTCTCCCTCTTTACGCTCTCTCTCTCCATCTCCCTCTTTACGCTCTCTCTCTCTCTCCCTCTTTACGCTCTCTCTCTCTCTCCCTCCATCTCCCTCTTTACGCTCTCTCTCTCCCCCTCCATCTCCCTCTTTACGCTCTCTCTCTCTCCTCCTCCATATCCCTCTTTACGCTCTCTCTCTCCCCCTCCATCGCCCTCTTTACGCTCTCTCTCTCTCCCCCTCCATCTCCCTCTTTACGCTCTCTCTCTCTCTCTCCCCCTCCATCTCCCTCTTTACGCTCTCTCTCTCTCTCTCTCCCCCTCCATCTCCCTCTTTACGCTCTCTCTCTCTCTCCCCTCCATCTCCCTCTTTAAGCTCTCTCTCTCTCCCCCTCCATCTCCCTCTTTACGCTCTCTCTCTCTCTCTCTCTCTCTCTCTCTCTCTCTCCCTCCATCTCCCTCTTTACGCTCTCTCTCTCTCTGTCTCTCTCTCTCTCTCTCTCCCCATCTCCCTCTTTATGCTCTCTCTCTCTATTTCAGAAGTGGGTCAGGACTAATGAGCGGGCAGCAGAACAGTTACTTAAATACACGCCAGGGACCACTGGGAGGACAATGACCATGGCAGGGAACCTTCACTCCCTCACTCCCTCTCCCCCTATCCCCCCCCCTCTTTCTCTTTCATTCTCTCTCTCTCTCTCTCTCTCTCTCCTTTCCCCCTCTCTCACTCCCTCTCTCTCATTCTCAATTCAATTCAAGGGGCTTTATTGGCATGGGAAACATGTTTACATTGCCAAAGCAAGTGAAATGGATAAACAAAAGTGAAACAAACAATTCAAAGTGAACAGTAAATATTACACTCACACAAGTCCCAAAAGAATAAAGACATTTGAAATGTCATATTATGTCTATATACAGTGTTGTAACGATGTGCAAATAGTTTAAGTACTAAAGGGACAATAAATAAACAGAAATATGGGTTGTATTTACAATGGTGTTTGTTCTTCACTGGTTGACCTTTTCTTGTGGCAACAGGTCACAAATCTTGCTGCTGCGATGGCACACTGTGTAATTTCACCGAGTAGATATGGGAGTTTATCAAAATTTGATTTGTTTTCAAATTCTTTGTGGGTCTGTGTAATCTGAGGGAAGTATGTGTCTCTAATATGGTCATACATTTGGCAGGAGGTTAGGAAGTGCCGCTCAGTTTCCACCTCATTTTGTGGGCAGTGTGCACATAGCCTGTCTTCTCTTGAGAGCCAGGTCTGTCTACGGCAGCCTTTCTCAATAGCAAGGCTATGCTCACTGAGTCTGTACATAGTCAAAGCTTTCCTTAATTTGGGGTCAGTTACAGTGGTCAGGTATTCTGCCACTGTGTACTCTCTGTTTAGGACCAAATAGCATGCTAGTTTGCGCTGTTTTTTTTGTTAATTCTTTCCAATGTGTCAAGTAATTATCTTTTTTGTTTTCTCTGTGTCGCTGTCCTGGGCCTCTGTGGGGTCTGTTTGTGTTTGTGAACAGAGCCCCAGGACCAGCTTGCTTAGGGGACTCTTCTCCAGGTTCATCTCTCTGTAGGAGATGACTTTGTTATGGAAGGTTATCGCTGTCTCTCTCCCCCTCTGTCTCTCTCTCTACACTCCAACCCCAAGTGTAACCTTTTGTAACCTGTTTTTAGTGGAGGGGCGGGGGTATGTGGTTCATATGTGTAAATTGTGTATGTGAAAGCGGCGTGGGCGAGGAGGCAAAGGGGGGGGGGGGGGGGAAGGGAAGCATCTGCTTGGGATAAAGATGGCTCCCCATGCTTTGCTCTGATTGGCTAAGAGTGTGCGTCATCTATAAAAACAGTCCCAAATCTTAATTCCATCTCCATAACAGACCATGCATTCTCATGTTTCATTCATAATGGGTATATAGTCTTAGCTAGCGCTGCATACGTGTTCTGTTGATCCCCCTCGACAAGACAACACCCGCCCATCCTCCAGCACAGTGCCGTTAAATGAGATGAATGGAACAGCAGCCATGCAGCAACCCCGCCACTAAACAAACAACTGTTACTGGGTCAAAGGGTCAGGAGGACAGACAGGCGCGCTAATCTGATTTGAGATGATTTGAGCTTAGATAGCAAAGTAATGGCCGCATTGTTGCCATACCCAGGGGAAAATAGAGAGAGTGAGAGAAGGAGGGAGGGATGGAGGGAAGTCAATTCACTTCTCTGCTGTCTCTTGTGAGCCGTCAAGACAAGCATTCAAGCAGAAGACAAGACAATTCCCACGGACCCCCCCCCCCCCCTCCAATCAACCACTCAACAAACAAGGGACCCCCAAACACCCGCCTCCTTCTCTCTCCCTCCCTCCATCCTCCCCTCCCTCCACCTTTCAAAACAGCATCGCTCAAATCACAATAAAACCAGCGCAATTCCAATGAGCTCTGAACGATGATGACAATCAATAATAACTGAAAAAAATCTCCCAAAAACACTCAAGTAATTACAATCCATGTGTTTCTTTGTCTGCATCAGTAGCTTATTCTCTGCTTGGCAGCAGCCAAATACATGTCTGTGTCAAAGAGAGAGTGTGTAACATCGGCATACAGAACATACAGTTGGAGCAGCAGCAACACAAAGGAAACATGGATAGCTCCGAGATATTTACATAAAACATTTTTAAAAAGATTTTATACCGTACCTTTTGAATTCTGTCCTTCTTCCATATTCTCTTCCATTGTGACTGGGTTTGTGTCCACTTCGATTTCAATACACGGAAATTTCACAAAGCCTCTCGGTCAGAAGTGGATAAAGCCTCCTCTCGGCTGGGTGTGTGTACAGTGTGAGTGTGTGTTGGGGTGTGTTTTGTACCCTAGCTGTGAGTTGTGGCGTTGTAGCAGTGAGCAGCTCCTAGGGAAGTCCGCTCTCAGTGTTGTGTTCTCTCAAACTCTCACTCACACCCCTCCCTCGCTTCTCTCTGGCACTCACACGCCTCCCTCTCTTTCAGCTCTCACTCCCTTCCATCTCTCTCGGGCTCTCACACCCGTTTCTCTCTCTCTCTCTCTCTCTCTCTCTCTCCCTCTCTCTCTCTCTCTCAGAGCGCGGCAGCCCCTGGTCTCATTCCTTCTGTTCTTCTGATGATGATCAACACCTCCTGTCCATTACTAGACACCGCAACACCAGGAAGCACATAACTGGACTGGGAGAGGAGAGATCAAACTCCCCTTCCCTTGAAATGTCTTAAGCATAAACATGAATAACCATGTTTTTGAAGGAAGGAGTGTAAAGGAAAGACTGAGTCCAGGAGGAATGCAAGGAGAAACTCTGCTTTCTTTAAATGGAAATTGGGAACAATACTGCTGAACTGGAACGACAGAATAGGAGGAATGGGCTCGCTACAAGGAGAAAGACATAAGCAGGTGTTCAGCCATAAAAACAAGGGATTGAGGGTTTGTATTAGAAGCAGGATGGTGGAAGCAGCAGCAGCCCGGCACACTGTGAGCAGATGGAGGGGTGTAACCAGCCCAACAGCCACTCTCCCTCTCACTCTCCTCCCCCACCAAACACCCCTGTTTTTTAGAGTAAATGGAAGAGCCCGCCAGTCAGCCTGTGGTTAAGTTATGCTGCACTGACTAGTGAAAGGTGGAGGATAGATGTTTTTTTCATTGCTGTGTCGGGATTAGATGGCAGTATGTCTGTGTGTTGTCACAACGATATAAACGGTGCTATGGCTCTCAAGGAACCCTTTTCTCAATGACAAATAGCGAGCACGCACATTCGCACACATGCAGGCGCACACACACATACACACTAGTGATAGGGGGAAAAAATCGATACAATTACATATCGCAATATTATTTCGGACAACATTATATCGATACTTTGACTCCAAATATTGATGAGACTTCTTTGATGTTGCTAGCGCTAGTCAGCTGTACCTGCGCCAAAACTCTGGTATTTTTCCACCTATAGCTTGTTCTTCATCTTCTTCTTCAAAAGTGAGCCAACATGTTTTCAGCATGTTTATTTCCATGACTGATCCATGGTCTCCCCTGTCTCTCTGCAGCAGTCATAATAGTGAGCAATATGTTTGGAACATCAAATCACAATAAAATCACAGTATCGAATCACAGTACATATAGAATGGTGAGAATCACAATACATATAGAATGGTGAGAATCACAAAACATATAGAATGGTGAGAATCACAATACATATAGAATGGTGAGAATCACAATACATATAGAATGATGAGAATCACAATACATATAGAATGGTGAGAATCACAATACATATAGAATGGTGAGAATCACAATACATATAGAATGGTGAGAATCACAATACATATAGAATGGTGAGAATCACAATACATATAGAATGGTGAGAATCACAATACATATAGTGTCACGCCCTGGTCGAAGTATTTTGTGTTTCTTCATTTATTTGGTCAGGCCAGGGTGTGACATGGGTTTATTGTGGTGTGTTTTGTCTTGGGGTTTTGTGGGGTGTTGGGTGTGTGGCTTAGTGGGGTTATCTAGCAAAGTCTATGGCTGTCTGGAGTGGTTCTCAATCAGAGGCAAGTGTGTATCGTTGTCTCTGATTGGGAACCATATTTAGGCAGCCATATTCTTTGAGTGTTTCGTGGGTGATTGTCCTTAGTGTCTTGATGTCCTTATTCTGTGTTAGTTTACACTAGTATAGGCTCGGTTTTCGTTACGTTTATTGTTTTGTAGTGTTTGTATTTAGATTCCTGTTTCGTTTGTTGAATAAACATGGATCGCAATCTACACGCTGCATTTTGGTCCGACTATCCTTCTCACCTAGAAAACCATTACAGAATCACCCACCACAAAAGGACCAAGCAGCGTGTAAACAGGCAGGAGCAGCCCAAAGAGGAGTACAGTATGGACTATACTTCTTGGGAGAAGATAGACAGGTGGGCGGTCGACCCAGGGAGAGTGCCGGAGCCCGCCTGGGATTCGATGGAGCAGTGCGCGGAAGGATATAGGAGAATGGAGCTTGCGACGCAAGGCGGCGCGGACGGAGGCCCGAGAGTCAGCCTCAAAAATGTCTTGGGGGGGGGGGCTCAGGGAGAGTGTGGCAGAGTCAGGGTTCAGACCTGAGCCAACTCCCCCTGTTTATCGTGAGGAGCCAAGGAGGAGAACAGAGCCGGTGTTGGAGGTGAGCGAAGCAGCGACTGTGAAGGAGTTAATGGGGAAATTGGAGGAGAGAGAAATGAGGGAGTTGCTGTGTTGGTGCTTTTTGCATGGAATTCGCCCGACGGAACGTGTCGGGGGGATTTGATGGCACCTGGGTTAGCGCTCCATACTCGTCCTGAGGTGCGTGTTAGTCGGCTGGTGAAGTTGGTGCCAGCCTCACGCACTAGGCCTCCTGTGCACCTCCCTAGCCTTACACGTCCTGTGTCAGCACTGCTCTCAAGATCTCCAGTACGCCTTCATGGTCTAGCCCATCCTGTGCCACCTCCACACCCCAGCCCTCCGGTAGCAGCTCGCCGCACCAGGCTTCCTGTGCGTGTTCTCGGTTCAGTACCACCAGTACCAGCACCACGCATCAGGCCTACAGTGCGCCTCGCCTCTCCAGCGCTGTCGGAGCCTTTCTCCTCTCCTGCGCTGCTGGAGTCTCCTGCCTGTTCAGCGCAGCCAGAGCTGTCAGTCTGCATGGAGCAGCCAGAGCTGTCAGTCTGCATGGAGCAGCCAGAGCTGTCAGTCTGCATGGAGCAGCCGGAGCTGTCAGTCTGCATGAAGCAGCCGGAGCTGCCAGTCTGCAAGGAGCTGCCAGTCTGCAAGGAGCTGCCAGTCTGCAAGAAGCCGCCAGTCTGCACAGAGCTGCCAGTCTGTAAGAAGCCGCCAGAGTTGTCAGCCTACATGGAGCAGCCAGAGCCGCCAGTCAGCATGGAGCAGCCAGATCTTTCAGTCTGCCAGGATCCGCCAGTCAGCCAGACTCTTCCAGATCCGCCAGTCAGCCAGACTCTTCCAGATCCGCCAGTCAGCCAGACTCTTCCAGATCCGCCAGTCAACCAGACTCTTCCAGATCCGCCAGTCAACCAGACTCTTCCAGATCCGCCAGTCAACCAGACTCTTCCAGATCCGCCAGTCAACCAGACTCTTCCAGATCCGCCATTCAGCCGGGATCTGCCAGAACTGCCAGTCGGCCAGGATCCGCCAGTCGGCCGGGATCCGCCAGTCGGCCGGGATCTGCCAGATCCGCCAGTCGGCCGGGATCTGCCAGATCCGCCAGGATCTGCCAGATCCGCCAGTCGGCCGGGATCTGCCAGGATCTGCCAGATCCGCCAGTCGGCCAGGATCTGCCAGATCCGCCAGTCGGCCAGGATCTGCCAGATCCGCCAGTCGGCCAGGATCCGCCAGATCTGCCAGTCAGCCAGGATCTGCCAGTCAGCCAGGATCTGCCAGTCAGCCAGGATCTGGTAGATCCATCAACCTGCCTGAGCTTCCCCTCAGTCCCGAGCTTCCCCTCAGTCCCGAGCTTCCCCTCAGTCATGAGCTGCCTCAATCCCGAGCTTCCCCTCAGTCCCGATCTGCTCCTCAGTCCAGTGGGGTTCTGGGTGAGGACTACTAGGCCATGGTCGGCGGCGAGGGTGGACTATCCAAGGACGCGAGGAGGAGGGACTAAGACAGTGTTTGAGTGGAGTCCACGTCCCGCGCCGGAGCCGCCACCATGGACAGACGCCCACCCGGACCCTCCCTATTGTTTTGAGGTGCGTTCGGGAGTCCGCACCTTAGGGGGGGGGGTTCTGTCACGCCCTGGTCGAAGTATTTTGTGTTTCTTCATTTATTTGGTCAGGCCAGGGTGTGACATGGGTTTATTGTGGTGTGTTTTGTCTTGGGGTTTTGTGGGGTGTTGGGTGTGTGGCTTAGTGGGGTTATCTAGCAAAGTCTATGGCTGTCTGGAGTGGTTCTCAATCAGAGGCAAGTGTGTATCGTTGTCTCTGATTGGGAACCATATTTAGGCAGCCATATTCTTTGAGTGTTTCGTGGGTGATTGTCCTTAGTGTCTTGATGTCCTTATTCTGTGTTAGTTTACACTAGTATAGGCTCGGTTTTCGTTACGTTTATTGTTTTGTAGTGTTTTTTTATTTAGATTCCTGTTTCGTTTGTTGAATAAACATGGATCGCAATCTACACGCTGCATTTTGGTCCGACTATCCTTCTCACCTAGAAAACCGTTACATATAGAATGGTGAGAATCACAATACCTATAGAATGATGAGCATCACAATACCTATAGAATGATGAGCATCACAATACCTATAGAATGATGAGCATCACAATACATATATAATGATGAGAATCACAATACATATAGAATGATGAGAATCACAATACATATAGAATGGTGAGAATCACAATACCTATAGAATGATGAGAATTGTAATACATATCAGCACCTAAATATCGTGATAATGCTGTATGGTGAGGTCCTCTGCAATTCCCAGCCCTAACACGCACGCTCACCCCACACGCACACCTCCGTCATTTATAGAGTGACTGATTTACAGTATAGGGGCTGCTTTAGGGGTTTTACAGGGGAGATCATATACACAAAGAGAACTGAATGACAAAGTTTCCTACTGGTTGTTGTCTTATGTAGCTGGTCTTAAAGCTCTGGGACAGGTTCTCATAGCGCCTCAGGACATGGTCCCTATAGGGTTACAGGGTTGGTGAGGGAAGCAGGGAAGTAATTGTGTTTGAACCCGATGCCCCAGAAGACTATGTTAACCCTCTGAACTAAAGGCTTTAGTCTCAGAGAAGGTCAGTCATCAGACAGGTCCTTCTTGCAAAAGAGATTGTATCTCAATGAGACAAACCTGTATAAAGGTTAAATGAAAACAATAGATCACTGGTTACACCTAGATCAATTTGAGTTGTGTATCTCCACTCTGCCTCGTTCCCCAGCACCCCAGCCAGTACTACTGAGGGCTACTGTCTGTATGAGGCAATGATTGGTTATGGTTGGAAAGTACAATCAGGGCTGGACACAGCACTAATCAGTCATACTGTTCTGACCAACACACACACACACACACACACACACACACACACACAATTGCTCTGGTGGAAGATAAGACCTGCAGCCAAATCAATGATCTCTCAATCAATCAACATTAGCAATTGGCGTTAAATGATGACAATAGAACGGTGACAAAGAAACACGTTAAAGGTGACGGCACATGGTGATACAAATGATGACTCAAGTTCATTATTAAAACACACACAGATGAAATAAACCATAGCCGTCTTTCACTGCTGTGTGAATCTGATCCTGTTCATTGTCTATGCTGTCAGCAGCAGTGGCACGTCCACGTAATGACAAGTGGGAGACCTGAGCACAACTCTGCTCTGGCTGCAGGAACTGAACGGAGGCAGCGGTAACCACGGCGCGCGTCGCTATGCACGCAGCGGCAGGTACAACAGCCTAGCAACGACAGTGCGAGCCGCGCGCCTGGCGACGGCGGTGAGATGTGACGTGGCGGCCGCCTCTCGAGATGAAAATGATTGACTGCAGTCAGCGAGGTCATTAACAATGTAGGATCTATAGAAGCAAGGCCCTTTCGTGGGATAGATAGGAGCGAAGACGACTCTTTCTCAATTAATCTTTCCTTGCATCGTCTCTCCTCGCCGCCTTCTCAAAATGCTTTGGGGAAGAAAGTCCTCCAATACAATTGAGAAGGAAGAGAGGAGAGAATGCAAGGGATCACGGAATGACAAAATGAGATTGAGCCGCAGACCCCAGAGAAAAGCAGCGCAGCTGATAATAAGTGTGTGCAAGTGTAGCCGATGTGAAATGGCTAGCTAGTTAGCGGTGGTGCACGCTTGTGGCGTTTCAATCGGTGACGTCACTCGCTCTGAGACCTTGAAGTAGTGGTTCCCCTTGCGCCGCAAGGGCCGCGGCTTTTGGGGAGCGATGGGTAACGATGCTTCGAGGGTGACTGTTGACGTGTGCAGAGCGTCCCTGGTTCGCGCCCAGGTCGGGGCGAGGGGACGGACATAAAGTCCCCTGGTGCCAGAGCAGAGTTTATCTGGGCAGAGGAGGAGGGAGGATGGTCCGAGGGGAGTGTAGAGCTCACGTTGACGAAAGACACTGGAGATAGGAATATGGAGTGGATGTGGAATCAGACACGGTTGGGCTTGGGCTGACGGCTGATAGAAGATCTCAGGACTGAATCAGATACGGTTGGGCTTGAGCTGACGGCTGATAGAAGATCTCAGGACTGAATCAGACACGGTTGGGCTTGGGCTGACGGCTGATAGAAGGCAGATAGTCTAGATGTATAAGAGATAGAAGAAAGATACTGAAACACATTGATTCAGATACTACAGATACTGGAAGTAAGCCATGTGCTTCTGTGTAGAATTCAAGTGACAGGAATGTAAGTTCAACTGCGCCAATGAACAACGACAGATTAATGTACCGTTATTGTACCGTTATTTTTTTTAGTGACACTCACAGTGCAGACGTTTTAATTTTTTCCCTTTGCTAATTATGCTATGAACCAGCCACTTATCTGGCCATTACTATGCTATTAATGTCTGTAATCTCAGCTACAGGTTTGTTTCTCACGCATACTAATCAGACAATGGAGAGCCGCACCATGACAACCTGAGAGACGGGCTGTAATTGGCTAGAATGGCAGAGAGTTTGAGTTTCTGAGAAACTAGGGCCAGGATGGATGACTCATACCACAGGCCTGGACGTAGGCCCGCACGCACACACTCACTACTGCTTCTATATCACTGGTAAAACAAGACAATGTTCCAACGACAAAACAATCTCTACTATACAAGTTTTCATTTTCTCAAGAGACACATTACCGGAAGCAAAACACAGACTCAACATACCGATAGCCTAGAAAATGTCAGGTCTGAATATATGCCATACAGATGAATTATGAATTCATCATTTGGTTAATTGTACATTATTAAACATTGCTTACCTCTAGGACCTAGGTTATTAAATAGCAGCATTATTGTTGTTTTAAATGAGGGCTGTAGAAGGTTGACAAACAGTACTATGCAGAGACTGTATTGGCTCTAACATGGGTGGAAGACTTCTATGTACAGTTGAATAGTTGTGAGTATGTATGTTACTATGTATTTCAGGATTAATAGTTGTGAGTATGTATGTTACTATGTACTTTAGGACTAATAGTTGTGAGTATGTATGTTACTATGTATTTTAGGACTAATAGTTGTGAGTATGTATGTTACTATGTATTTTAGGACTAATAGTTGTGAGTATGTATGTTACTATGTACTTTAGGACTAATAGTTGTGAGTATGCATGTTACTATGTATTTTAGGACTAATAGTTGTGAGTATGTATGTTACTATGTACTTTAGGACTAATAGTTGTGAGTATGCATGTTACTATGTACTTTAGGACTAGTAGTTGTGAGTATGTAAGTCAGCAGCTGATAGGTGGTATAAGGAGATTAGACAGTATGCCTCCTTGTTATCATTAAATAATTTTTCCAACAGCCGCCAACTCTAGGAATCAAACAGATGGTGTGTGTGTGTGTGTGTGTGTGTGTGTGTCTACAGTATATTCTGCTCTTCTGATACTCAATACTGAGATCTAAGTTGAGGCAAAATCAAAAACTGACAGTAGTCTACCATATTGTCAATGACCACATTATTTGACTAACAAAATCAGCCAGCACTTTAAATAGCCTAGTCTCACAACAGTGCAAGTGTATTTGGATGTTTTTTATTAACCCTGAAAGCAACCAGGTGGTGTGATGGTTGTTGTGGGCATATCTCTCTGCTTGCTCTGCTACCGACTACCTATCTCCTAGACACACCACTTCAAACACGCCGTCTCCAGACTGAGGCAGCTTCTGAATCTATTACAGGCTACAAAAAACACGTCTCTCTTTCTGTCTGACATATTCAAGAGTCCATATATCTAAACATTTCATAGAGAATCGTGTCTTCGTCTAAGCACTCTCCCCTCCAGACGCAAAGAGAGTGCGAGAGAGAGAGAGAGAGAACCCAAAGCCCCCATAGGATTCCCCTAGCAGAGGCCGTTCATTGCTCAAACGGATTGCTGGGAGCAGAGGAGTGTTGAAGTGACAGAATCGGGACTGCCGACCTGCGTAGCCTATCCATTATAGAGAGGCTGTAGTGCTGGAGTGGTGCACAGACTAGAGCTAGCACCCTACAGAAAACACAGGCTCAGAGAGACAGACATTTAGATTCTGTGTATGTGTTTGTGTGGGGAAACACAGGCTCACAACACATGGGGCCTGTTCAGGGGGGTGAAATGTTTAGGAGTGTTCCGATAAAAATGTATTGTGTGTAGAACAGGAATGACTGTCTACGTAGAACAGAATGCAATGTACCTAATCAAGTCAGCTCTAGACATTCCATTTCTATCTTCATTTTATTTTGAACGTCCTGGACATTTCAGCAAACCGAATGAACAACTTGAATGTTGCTAGTTTACATGAGAGCGGAAGCTATTAACACAAATCTGCAAGCTATTCACAAGCACAGAAGTGTGTATGTTTACATATTAAGACACTCGTTGGTTGATATGATGAAAATCATGGCGATGCTTCAAAACCATTTGTGAACATAAGAAACTCACCGAATGAATAAACAAGGCATATTTTCTACGATTTTCAGTTTGAATTTTAGTCAGAAGTATCACGACTTGTTATTCAACAGAGAAGTAAGTCAGAGGGCTGTTCTTCAAAGAACCATCATTTCACTTTCAAGATGGCAGATGAAAGATTTCTCCAGTGGTGCCGGGTTGTACTTGTCAGCTCGAGCCGACACATATATCTGACTACAGTACATGCAGTGAAATGAATATGTCTGTGAGGTCACTGATTTATTCACAGACAAGACAAAGCCATGTCACATGATAGCATGAATGGCGCCAAAGGTAGTGGACATTGTCTCCTACGGAGTCTTCACAGTAGCACATAGGAGGCTGGTGGGAGGAGCTATAGGAAGACAGGCTCATTGTCATGGCTGGAATGGTGTCAATGGAACGGAGTCAAACATCTGGTTTCCATATGTTTGATTTGCTTGCTACCATAAAATGCATTCCATTCCAGCCTCCTCTGCAGTAGCAGGGTTATCGTACCGTATGTATACCCATACATAAATGGATATGTACAGTATGTATACCCTTACATAAATGGATATGTACAGTATGTATACCCTTACATAAATGGATATGTACAGTATGTATACCCTTACATAAATGGATATGTACAGTATGTATACCCTTACATAAATGGATATGTACAGTATGTATACCCTTACATAAATGGATATGTACAGTATGTATACCCTTACATAAATGGATATGTACAGTATGTATACCCATACATAAATGGATATGTACAGTATGTATACCCTTACATAAATGGATATGTACAGTATGTATACCCTTACATAAATGGATATGTACAGTATGTATACCCTTACATAAATGGATATGTACAGTATGTATACCCATACATAAATGGATATGTACAGTATGTATACCCTTACATAAATGGATATGTACAGTATGTATACCCTTACATAAATGGATATGTACAGTATGTATACCCTTACATAAATGGATATGTACAGTATGTATACCCATACATAAATGGATATGTACAGTATGTATACCCTTACATAAATGGATATGTACAGTATGTATACCCTTACATAAATGGATATGTACAGTATGTATACCCATACATAAATGGATATGTACAGTATGTATACCCTTACATAAATGGATATGTACAGTATGTATACCAATACATAAATGGACATGTACAGTATGTATACCCTTACATAAATGGATATGTACAGTATGTATACCCTTACATAAATGGATATGTACAGTATGTATACCAATACATAAATGGACATGTACAGTATGTATACCCTTACATAAATGGATATGTACAGTATGTATACCCTTACATAAATGGATATGTACAGTATGTATACCCTTACATAAATGGATATGTACAGTATGTATACCCATACATAAATGGATATGTACAGTATGTATACCCTTACATAAATGGATATGTACAGTATGTATACCCATACATAAATGGATATGTACAGTATGTATACCCTTACATAAATGGATATGTACAGTATGTATACCCTTACATAAATGGATATGTACAGTATGTATACCCTTACATAAATGGATATGTACAGTATGTATACCCATACATAAATGGATATGTACAGTATGTATACCCTTACATAAATGGATATGTACAGTATGTATACCCATACATAAATGGATATGTACAGTATGTATACCCTTACATAAATGGATATGTACAGTATGTATACCCTTACATAAATGGATATGTACAGTATGTATACCCTTACATAAATGGATATGTACAGTATGTATACCCATACATAAATGGATATGTACAGTATGTATACCAATACATAAATGGATATGTACAGTATGTATACCCATACATAAATGGATATGTACAGTATGTATACCAATACATAAATGGATATGTACAGTATGTATACCCATACATAAATGGATATGTACAGTATGTATACCAATACATAAATGGATATGTACAGTATGTATACCCATACATAAATGGATATGTACAGTATGTATACCCTTACATAAATGCATATGTACAGTATGTATACCCATACATAAATGGATATGTACAGTATGTATACCAATACATAAATGGATATGTACAGTATGTATACCCATACATAAATGGATATGTACAGTATGTATACCCTTACATAAATGCATATGTACAGTATGTATACCCATACATAAATGGATATGTACAGTATGTATACCCATACATAAATGGATATGTACAGTATGTATACCCTTACATAAATGCATATGTACAGTATGTATACCCATACATAAATGGATATGTACAGTATGTATACCCTTACATAAATGGATATGTACAGTATGTATACCCTTACATAAATGCATATGTACAGTATGTATACCCATACATAAATGGATATGTACAGTATGTATACCCTTACATAAATGGATATGTACAGTATGTATACCCTTACATAAATGCATATGTACAGTATGTATACCCTTACATAAATGGATATGTACAGTATGTATACCCTTACATAAATGGATATGTACAGTATGTATACCCTTACATAAATGCATATGTACAGTATGTATACCCTTACATAAATGCATAAGTAAGGTATGTATACCCTTACATAAATGGATATGTACAGTATGTGTATAACAGGTACTACAAATAGCTTATTTGTTTAAGTGAATTAACACAAACAACCCAATTAATAACTATAAATGCTAACCCAAACAAAATAATTAAAACATGGAATTTGCATTTAAATAGCATCCCTCATCTACTGTATATATAAGTGTATCTCACACCCACTATGAATTGGGTATTCCCATCGGCACTAGCCTAAAGAAAAGGAGGACGGATGGGCGATTCTCCTCTTCTCTAATATACTGTATACTTGTGTGACCTACATACAATGGATTGTGCACCGGCTGAATCTACCTTGGATACTAATCAGCCTGGCTTGGTGTGTGCAAGATAGCCTGGTTAAACCAGACTGAATGCTGCACTCAATGAGGAGGGAGGCGCTCTCAAGTAACGGTAATGATTACCAATATCATCGACGTGCGTGTGTGTGTGTGTGTGCATGTGTGTGTGTTTTTGCGTGTGTGCGTGCATTATGTGTTTTTGCGTGCGTCTGTGTGTGTGTGTGCGTGTGTGTTTTTGCATGTGTGTGCGTGTGTGTGTGTGCGTGTGTGTGTGTGTTTTTGCGTGTGTGTGCGCGTGTGTGTGTATGTGTGTATGTATGTGTGTGTGTGTTTTTGCGTGTGTGTGCGTGTGTTTGTGTATGTGTGTGTACACGGCTGATAGTGAATAATATAGAGGAAGACGAAACATCCAAGTCATGTGTTACATAAGATCCCTGTCTAGTGACCGACGTGATGAGAAGATGAGCTGTTATTTTTGTCAGCAGACGATGTAGAAGAGGATGAGACAGCTGATTGACATGTGTGTGTGTGTGTGTGTGTGTGTGCTACTCGTGATGTGTTGCTTCACTCAGTGACGGAGGGGGTGATAGGGCTTTTGCTCGATGCTTCCTTTTTACTAAAGTCTTGCATAATTAGTCAGATGCTCAAAAAAATTCTGGGTCCATACATGTTATGAGAAGAAAGGAGCGGAACCGGAACGAAGAGCTCCACCCTCTCACTCTCTGCAAGTTACAGGCCGAATGTCCCCTCCCCTTCCGAAGTTCCAAACACCTACAAAATGGTGAATTGTCCAAAGTACTGGGACTAATGCAGCTTGTTATCTCACCATCCCGATGTATCATGACAGATCGACTGTACCGTTTGTGTCTACGTGGTCTGTCTACAAGAGATTACAGCAGTGGGGATTG